>NW_021962905.1:0-36477 GCF_901765095.1 Microcaecilia unicolor | reverse complement strand
CATTGAAGAAATTTGCAAAGCTGCGACGTGGTCATCTGTCCACACATTCACATCTCATTACTGCCTGCAGCAGGATACCCGACGCGACAGTCAGTTCGGGCAGTCAGTTCTTCAGAACCTGTTTGGGCTTTAGGATCCACTCCACCCCCCGAGGGCCCTGTTTGTTCTGTTCCAGGCTGCACTCTCAGTTAGTTGGTAAATTTTTAGGTCAATTTCAGTTATGTCCCTCGCCGTTGCGAGGCCCAATTGACCATGGTTGTTGTTTTGAGTGAGCCTGGGGGCTAGGGATACCCCATCAGTGAGAACAAGCAGCCTGCTTGTCCTCGGAGAAAGCGAATGTTACATACCTGTAGAAGGTATTCTCCGAGGACAGCAGGCTGATTGTTCTCACAAACCCGCCCGCCTCCCCTTTGGAGTTGTGTCTTCCCTTGAAGTGTATTGTCTTGCTACATACTGGACTGGCCGGCTCGAGCCGGTTTTCGGGCGGGAAGACGGACGCGCATGCGCGGTGCGCGCGGGCGCGCGAGGGCTAGCAAAGGGACTTTGCTAGTGAAGTTTCCGATTGGAGGGCTGCCGTGGACGTCACCCATCAGTGAGAACAATCAGCCTGCTGTCCTCGGAGAATACCTTCTACAGGTATGTAGCATTCGCTATATAAATGGTATGTCAAAAGATGATAAAATGATGATAAAAAACGCTAGAAAACAGATGTAAGACAATAACCAAAGATAATTACCATGCTAATATAAATGGTATGTCAAAAAATAATAAAATAATGATAAAATGATGATAAACTGAAACATGTTGAGAGGCATAACTTTGAATGCAGAAAACATACATTAAACTAAATGCATGTAAAGGAAACACTTACATAAAATATAAAATGTAAATTATAGGATGACAACACATACTGCAATTCTAGACGTCCATATCCAGGCTTTGTAAAAACGAGATTTGGATGTCCATGCAATATGAATGTCTAAATGCCAATTTTCAGATGTCCAAAACAAGAATAAAGCTTCTAAAATAAGGGCCATAATGTCAAAAGAAAATACTTATAGCATTAGTTAATATCATAAAGCAAAATAAATAAAATAAGCATATCCACATTTAATAAAAATTTAAAATACATAAAGATATTTACAATAAAACTTTTTGCAACTATCAACTTTCACTAAATTTGAATTATATAACAAACATTTTCCCTCTAGGGCAGAAAGGAGGGTGCTTAACCATAAGACTATACCAATCCCTAACAATAATAAAAATACTATCTCAAAATTGAGCAACTGTACCAGCTATAACCACACTCCACATCACAACACTAAATCCTACTAAATTCTCTCTTAGCTCATTGCTGCTTCCAAAGAACTACCTATCAGAGAACCCCCCCCCCCCCCCCCCCCCTTAAATTCATCTCTGGGTGTGACCCAGCTCTGGCAGATGCAGCACTGGAGAGGCAGTTCATGCGGACTGGACAACCACAGGCCCTCTTAGTCATGCAGCTGATCCTAGTTTGACTTCAAGCTTTGCTCTCTTTCTTTCTCACCCTCTGCCTCAATTTATGAGTCAGGCCTTGATAGCAATGGGAATCAGTGGCGTAGCCAGACTTGACATTTTGGGTGGGCCCAGAGCTAATATGGGTGGTCACTATGTATATAGGTATGAGTAGAATTAATTAAAGTGCACTTGGAGGCTCTTTTACTGCAAATTGCACCTATTCCCAACGGAAACAGCTGTCCTGCATCAACATAAACCTCTTCCATAAATGTGGGTAGCAGAAGTATAATAAAGTAACCTTCTTTCTAAAGCTTTGCAGCCCCAAACCCCACAATCTAGATCAGTGGCTGGCTGGGACACACCCAACAGATATGTTCATTTAGGCGACACACTGAACACTGCAGTCTGTGACAGAACCAAATAAGAGCCCAAATATTGCAAGGAAAATATAAAACTCTCAATTCAATAATCATTCATTTACACAAATTAATACATTAAAATTTTTCACAAATGTTAACATATCAAAAACCACTTGAAGGAAAGTTCAAGAATTCTTAATGATAAACATATGCAAAATCATATTGTCAACATTAAGATTTTTTTCCACCTTCTGTAGCATACAGAATATAACTAGAATGTTTCCTCTTACAGCTTTCCATTAAAAAAATGTATTCAAATTCTGGGAGCACCTCAGTAATAGCAACACAAATTCCTTCACTGTCAGATACTTTGTGAAGCAACACTAAATCCTGCAAAGAAGCTTCTCAGAGCCTATATTACAAACCTTATCACCAATTCTGAACATGAATACCAATAACAGTACCTTTAAAAAGGTAGCAGTGAATATACACAACAGCAATATGTGTTCCATTGGAAAGCTAGACAAGTCAAACTCCTAGATCCCCCATACAAACTACATGCCATACCAGCAGAATCTCTCACCTCAGTCGCATGCAACCCTCATCAATTACAGAATAAAGGACCAAAAATTTGAAATTGTCCTGTACACGGCATCAGCCCTGCCCTATCCTACCCTTCCCTACCCCCCAATCCATCTCTATTAGCCCAGAATCAACCATAACCTTCCCTATCCCCCCCCCATCCCTACCTGTAGCCTGACATCAGTCCTGCCTTACCCTTTACATGTCCCCCATAGTCATAGTAACATAGTAACATATAGTAACATAGTAGATGACGGCAGAAAAAGACCTGCATGGTCCATCCAGTCTGCCCATCTCTCTTGCCCTTCCCACCGTAAAAGCATCCCCACCGAAATACCCACCAGCATTTTGCCTGGGTAGTACAGAGCCCACCCCCATCACATAAATTTAAACATTTTTTTCTTTTTCTCTCTCTCTCTCTTTTTTAACCTGGGCTTGAGCTTCCTACAGACTGAGGTAAAGGTCTACTGCTCCTGAGCACCTGATGGGTGTGCAGTCTGTGCTGCCGGAGGCCCAAGCTTGCAGTGCCTGTTGATCAGTGCTGGCCCTGCTGGGGAAATTATTCTGGATCTTCCACTCATGATCCCAACTTTGCCACAGGCTTAAGGAATCCGGGTCCCAGATGCTTTCAGTGCTGGCAGGGCACAGTCACACACTGTGACTGTCTGATGCACTGCAGGGGCGACCTGAGCAGACAAGTGTGCACAGGCTGCATTTTGGACACAAAAGAAATCAGAACTACTTGTTTGTAGGATGTTAACACTATACTTCCTGCCATGTGGGGTGGCTGATCTGTCACCTATGTGCTCCTATAACACATAGATAATCATCCTCATTTGCTAAGCACATTGCCCCATGGGGACGTAATAGGATTAGAAGATCATAAAAGTAGATGTTATAACAAAGATTGGTTTTCCTATGGATCGTTCACTCTGTTATCAAGGTTTTTGGCAGATTATTTTAAACTCTAGGGTCTCACTTTGTTTTCTGCTGTGCGACTGGATGAATCCGTAGTTTCCTGTACCACAGCACATTTTCTAATGAGCTTTAAAAAGTACAGTGAAGTTTTGAGTGCCGTTTAGATAACTTTGTATTTGGTAGAAAGACTAATGGGTTTAAACACGGCCGTTTTTCAAAGGCTGGAGAAGGGGAAGGGTTAGAGTTACCAGCATGCAGCACACCCACGATGATAAAGACACACAGTCACTCTACTGCATACTGCCTTACCGGAGCAGGTCCCTTGGCCCCCCCCCCCCCCCCCCCCCCACTTGATTTGTTTCCAAGCACTGTGCGTGCAGCAACATTAAAGCAGGTTAGGACGGCTGCTGCTGTACTCAAATTTGCACATGGCTGAAATGCTGCTGTGCACTGTGTGCAGCCTAACCAGCACCTGAGAAGACAGGCACTAATTGGCGGGTTAGAGACTGGGTGGGCCTGATCCGAGATTGGTCGGGCCTGGGCCCATCCAGGCCCACCTGTAGCTACGCCCCTCATGGGAATATATTAGTTGTCCTACACTTACTGGCAAAAATTTCCATTCTGATGTACACAATTCTCATCCCCCCCCCCCCCCCCCCCCCCCCCCCCCCCACCACCACTTCCTGCTAGCGTCTTACGATCTCAACTTTGCAGTATCCATTGTACTGGAATGGCCGCTGTCAAATTCTTTAAGCTGTGTTGAAAATTTATAAATGGGCAAATTGGAAAGGGAGATACAGTGTAAAACAGATTCCTTATTTCAGTTTATTTGTTAGTACAGTTTTCCCCATTATTTTATCACATCATAATTGTAGTGTTAAATCTGGTTTCCAGTTGTGCAGAGAACAGAATTAAAAAAAATCACACAAACCTTATTTGTTCTATAATTTCTGAAAATCAAAGTAAAAAGAATGCGGAGGTTTGAACTTGATGGGATAATGGGTTCTTTCAAGGAAAAGGTCTTGAGACACATTTTTATCTTTCTTCTTCCAGGTTTCTGTGTTCTATACCTGACTTCCCCTATTGCTTCCTCTTTCACAGGGCCATAATTAGGGGTGGATGAGAGAGAGGGGCAACCATCCAGGGTGCAAAGCCCATTGAGGATGGGAAACAAACTGAAATGCTAGTGTAGACAGGCAGCAGATGAAAAGCTAGGATGAATACAGTTCTCTTCTTAACGTTCAGGTTGTGGGGAAGAGGACAGAACAAAAAGGACAGAGCATTAGAGTGGAGGGAGTTAAAGAAAAGGGGATGAGAGCAGAGTGAGAAACGTGGGACACAAGTATCCTTGCCTGCCTTGGAGGTTAACATGCTTAGTTACAGCTCTACCTTCTCACCAAACATACACCTAAAAATCCTAATTGTTAAATTCATCCAAACCCGCCCTCTTGATACTTTACCCCTCTCCTGTTCTGTACTCACTAGGCATCTGTGACTTTCTTTTTAGGGCTTCTGCTTTTTGTGTCTCCTTCTTCCTGAGAGGACAGTTGATAAGAGGTTCCAGCAGATTCAGTAGAATTCTCACTGCATGGCTGGATGCTCTTCTGAACCAGAGATTCTCCGATTTCTATGATCTCAGGTTCAGCACATGTGCAGCCTACATCAGACACACTGGATACAGCAATCTCATGCTCTGTGGAGTCTCTTGGTAACAATGGCTCCAATATTAGACAATGGAAGTCATCCTCTTCGGTTACATTCTGGAACTGGAAATGTATTAGGGAGCAAATGTGTAAACACCGGTGCTGGTTTTGATTGTATACATTCTCCACTGGGCTGTCAGTAACTGCATCTCTAGACTGGAGCGCTGAATCTTCCTGGGATACCAGTCCATTTTCTGTAAACTCTTGAGCCATTCTAGTGGCAGTGTTGGAGGTGCTTGCCTGAGTCCCCCATTCATCAGACTCAGGGTAGCCGTCAGTAGTAGAAGGTATTTCATTCACCTGCACAGAGTCTGTAAATGTGCCACGTGAAAAGGCCATCTTTTCAGATCTTCAGAGATCTATGGCTCTGAAAGCTTAATCCAACAAGGATTTCAGAAGAAACTGAGTTCAATGCAGATAAGCTGAGTTCAGGAACAAAACTATATGTAAAAACTGATCTGTGAAACAGAAAATTAAACAGGATTTTATCAATAGAAGCTCCCCAACCCCATTAATAAAGCAAGAACATTTCAAAAGAGTACAGAAACCCTAAAAGAATAAACCCATAAACCCTTCAAGAACAACTCTAAACCCCCCCTGAAAATGATGAGTTCCTCAGCCAACCCTCAGCACCGATCACCTATTCCCTTAAAACACAAGCACAGAATCCAAACATCAGTTCAAACCTAACCTTAAAATTCACTGAAGAATACAGTCAGAATATCAGATGAATTTAGAGAAAGGTTATTGGAGGTAACTGTTAGAAAATCTATAATGACATACCTGAAATCTTTTTAAATTTGTTTGTTGATTTTTATTTCCACAGTAACCCTGAAGTTTCTATGATCCATTCTTCTAATGGAACCTGATGACCAACAGAGTAAAGAGAGGGAAGGTTGGGTGATTATTTTTCAAAAAGGCGGCAAATAAAACCTAATAAATAAATAAACAAACAAATTAATTAATATCATACACCTCTAAGCAAATCTAAGGGAAGCACCACCAACTTCCCCTTCAAGGAGACAGTGAAACCAGATCCTTCGCTAGAAGCAAATGCACATTTCATTTTCACTCTATCCTTATCCCACCTCCACACTCAACATGATCTTTTCTCTCTCTCTCTCTCTGCCATCCACTGCCCTTCCCCACCGCTTCCAGAATCCTCTCCACCCTCTGATTCCCAGCACACCTGTACAATTTTCTTTCCCCAATTCACGATTCCTTCTCTCCCCTGATTCCTTGCCCCCCCCCCCACTTCCACACACACACACACACACACACACACACAGAGTTTATTTCCCACATCTTCTCCTCCTCTGGCTGGCTTCATTCTGCCAGTTTGAATGCTTGGTGTCAGCAGGTCCTGCAGGAATATGGGGCCCCATACATTCAAACTGCAGACTGAAGCCAGTGGGCAGAGGCAGACAGCATGACGTACTGCTCACTTCTTTCTGAAAAGGCAGAACAGCACAGTGTAGAAGGTATTGGGAAATTGAGAGAAGATTAGGAGGGAAGTAGATATTTGGGAGGGAGGAGAAAGAAAAGTCTGCATGAAGAGGGGAAATCATGAATTTTCAATAGGCAAAAGAGAAGGAAGGAGGCTGCTGTATAAGGGATCCTGAACCTGGACAGGAGCAGGCCAGAGCGATGGGCAGATACAGCTAAGGACAGGGAATATATTTACCTGTCTCCTCCAGACAGCTCTAGCTGAATGGAAGCTGATTTATGAAGTTCATCAGAAAATAACCTGTGAAGTAATCTGATTGGTCCAGCAGTGCATTCATAATACACGTGTCAATGAATGAGTATTTATTACATCACAGATGGGCTACTGGGCTGGGCTTCAATCACCTTTCAAAATGCATACTGTGGTACATTGATGACATTTTTATGATTTGGACTGAGGGGGAAGACAAATTCCTTCAATACATACCATCCTACAATCAGATTCAAAATTGACTACTCCCCAGAAAAGTCAATTTCTTGGACACCATAGTCTCAGTCAGTGATGGCAATATACAAACATCTATATACACTCCAGCTTCCACCCTTCACATACAAAAAGATCCATTATTTACAGCCAAGCCACAAGATACCACCGTATCTGCTCTGACACAGAGGACAGAGACAGACACCTTGAATTCCTGACTGCATCCTTCAAACATAAAGGCTACAACCCCAAAATAATCTCCAAGAATATTGCCTCCTCCCTCAAAATACCCAGGGAAAATCTACTACAGTACAAAGAAAAAAAAGCCACAGACAGAATCCTCCTTATAGTGACATACAACCCAGAGCTGGAAACATTGAGAAAAATCATAAAAGAGCTTCAGCCTCTACTCCAGGAAGATGAATTACTGAAAGAGATATTCCCATCCCCACCAGTGCTAGCTTTCAGACAGCCACCCAACTTAAAACACAAGCTAATTAGAAGTAAGCTCCCAACACAGACTCAAAAAGAAGAGAAGGGCACACATCCTTGCAATATATCCAGCTGCAAACTATGCCCACACATCTCACAGGACCCCACAGTCATTCACAAAGGAAAAATATTCAACATAAAGGAATCCTTTACATGCTCATCTTCCAATGTGGTATACATCATCCAGTGTAAGACATGTGACCAAGGATGCTATATTGGAGAAACCAGCCAAATGCTAAAGACAAGATTTAACTTACATAGACATCACATGAAAAATGCTAGTGCCAACCAGGATGCCACACCTGTGGGGCAACACTTTACTAAACCTGAACACTGTACTAGCGATGTCATAGTAAGAATCCTGAAGGGTAATTTTAAAACAATACAGTCAGAATGATTGAATATTTTGACACCCAACAGACAGGACTTAATAAGGATCTGAGTTTTCTAGCCCATTATAAACCATAAAGTTGTATTTCTCTGTTTATTTCTCTGTATATCACCCTCCTCTCACCTACCCACATCCATCCTGTTAGAATATCAATGAAATGCTTTGATGTCCCCATGCATACCCCCACCCTCCCACTCTGTCAGACTGTCAAAGTAATGCTGGCTTCATTCTGCCAGTTTGAATGCTTGGTGTCAGCAGGCCCTGCAGGAATATGGGGCTCCATACATTCAAACTGCAGACTGAAGCCAGTGGGCAGAGGCAGACAGCATGACGTACTGCTCACTTCTTTCTGAAAAGACAGAACAGCACAGTGTAGAAGGTATTGGGAAATTGAGAGAAGATTAGGAGGGAAGTAGATATTTGGGAGGGAGGAGAAAGAAAAGTCTGAAGAGGGGAAATCATGAATTTTCAATAGGCAAAAGAGAAGGAAGGAGGCTGCTGTATAAGGGATCCTGAACCTGGACAGGAGCAGGCCAGAGCGATGGGCAGATACAGCTAAGGACAGGGAATATATTTACCTGTCTCCTCCGGACAGCTCTAGCTGAATGGAAGCTGATTTATGAAGTTCATCAGAAAATACCCGGTGAAGTAATCTGATTGGTCCAGCAGTGCATTCATAATACACGTGTCAATGAATGAGTATTTATTACATCACAGATGGGCTACTGAGCTGGGCTTCAATCACCTTTCAAAATGCATACTGTGGTACATTGATGACATTTTTATGATTTGGACTGAGGGGGAAGACAAATTCCTTCAATACATACCATCCTACAATCAGATTCAAAATTGACTACTCCCCAGAAAAGTCAATTTCTTGGACACCACAGTCTTAATCAGCGATGGCAATGAGCCTGCCATGAGTGGGAAAGCGCGGGGTACAAATGTAACAAAAAAAAATATACAAACATCTATATACCAAAAACCCACAGACAGATGCAGCTACCTCCACAACTCCAGCTTCCACCCTTCACATACAAAAAAATCCATTATTTACAGCCAAGCCACAAGATACCACCGTATCTGCTCTGACACAGAGGACAGAGACAGACACCTTGAATTCCTGACTGCATCCTTCAAACATAAAGGCTACAACCCCAAAATAATCTCCAAGAATATTGCCTCCTCCCTCAAAATACCCAGGGAAAATCTACTACAGTACAAAGAAAAAAAAGCCACACACAGAATCCTCCTTATAGTGACATACAATCCAGAGCTGGAAAAATTCAGAAAAATCATAAATGATCTACAGCCTCTACTCCAGGAAGATGAATTACTGAAAGAGATATTCCCATCCCCACCAGTGCTGGCCTTCCGACAGCCACCCAACTTAAAACACAAGCTAATTAGAAGTAAGCTCCCAACACAGACTCAAAAAGAAGAGAAGGGCACACATCCTTGCAATATATCCAGCTGCAAACTATGCCCACACATCTCACAGGACCCCACAGTCATTCACAAAGGAAAAATATTCAACATAAAGGAATCCTTTACATGCTCATCTTCCAATGTGGTATACATCATCCAGTGCAAGAAATGTGACCAAGGATGCTATATTAGAGAAACCAGCCAAATGCTAAAGACAAGATTTAACTTACATAGACATCACATGAAAAATGCTAGTGCCAACCAGGATGCCACACCTGTGGGGCAACACTTTACTAAACCTGAACACTGTACTAGTGTCGCGCCTCCCGCGCTTGACGCGCTCTCGAGGACCTTGGCATACCTTCAGGCTTCTTCCCCGGGAGCGCGGGGTTTGTGAGTCCTTGAGGCAAAATCACCTTCCAGGTAGGAAAAAGAAAAGACTGAACCGGAACTCCGGACTGGAGTTGTACACCGGAACACTCGGAACTGGAACGCACCGGACGGGTGCGCACTGGAGTGGGGCCTGCTGGACTGGACACACTGGAGTGGCCCCACTGGACTGGAACATACAGGAGTGAAACCCGCTGGACTGGAACACACTGGAGCGGAACCCACGGAACTGGAACACCCTGGACCTAGGCTTCACCTACGCTTGACTGCCTTCCCCCTCGGGTTGAGCCCTCAGGTTCTTGCGGCCGGTAGGACTTACAGGAACAGCAGGCATGAAGATCCAGGAGTGCCCCCTGGCACCTAGGCGAAGGCAAGGCAGACAATCAGGAACTATCCGGGTTCTGGCAGTCAGCAGGAATCAACACAATGACAAGTAAGCTGGACCCAGGCTCATAGAGACACTGTACCCGGGCAACCCAGTCATACACAGGAACATACACAGAGCAAACTCAAGAGACTTGGAAGGCTATACACCAGCTAACAACTAAGCTGTGCCCCAGCTAACAAGTCATGCCCTGGACCCAAACGCAGAAGACTAGCAAGGCTTGACACAGGCTACAAGCCAGCGGGGCCTAAGCTGGCTAGTCTACACTAAGAACAAACACAGTCTTGAAATAGTGGCTAGCAAGGGCGGCTAGGCTCACTCTAGGAACAAACACAATCTTGGAATAGTGGCTAGCAAGGGCGGCTAGTCTAACACTAGAAACAAACAGACTTGGATATGGCTAACAGGACGGCTAGCTGACACGAGGAACGAACATAGTCTTGGAAATAGCTAACCGGACAGCTAGCTGGCATGGGGAACAATCACGGGGAACTAGCAGAGCTATGCACAGGCACCAAGCCAGACGGTGCCTAAGCTAACTAGTCATACCTTGGAAACAAACATAGAGAACTAGTGGAGCTATGCACAGGCAACAAGCCAGACGGTGCCTTAGCTACTAGTCATACCTTGGAAACAAACATAGAGCACTAGAAGCTATGCACAGGCAACAAGCCAGACGGTGCCTAAGCTAACTAGTCATACCTTGGAAACAAACATAGAGAACTAGTGGAGCTATGCACAGGCAACAAGCCAGACGGTGCCTTAGCTACTAGTCATACCTTGGAAACAAACATAGAGAACTAGTGGAGCTATGCACAGGCAACAAGCCAGACGGTGCCTTAGCTACTAGTCATACCTTGGAAACAAACATAGAGCACTAGAAGCTATGCACAGGCAACAAGCCAGACGGTGCCTTAGCTACTAGTCATACCTTGGAAACAAACATAGAGCACTAGAAGCTATGCACAGGCAACAAGCCAGACGGTGCCTAAGCGAACTAGTCATACCTTGGAAACAAACATAGAGCACTAGTAAAGCTATGCACAGGCAACGAGCCACACGGTGCTTAAGCTAACTAGTCTGAACAAACATAAAACACTAGCAAAGCTATACACAGGCTATAAGCTACACGGTGCCTAAGCTAGCTAGTCAAACAAACATAAAACACTAGCAAAGCTATACACAGGCTATAAGCTACACGGTGCCTAAGCTAGCTAGTCAAACAAACATAGAAACTCACACAGAGCAAACACTGACACCGGGTACAGAGCACTCTATACACCAGGACCTTTGGATGAGAAGTGATGAAATGAGATGAGATACAAAGGCCAGGACTGTAGTCTTCAGGTGACTAATAAAGCCCAGCAACACCAGAGCCACAGGTGCAGCAATCACCTTGCAACCAAACAGAGGCTTGACACTCAGAGCAGGCATCCCATAGAAAGTAACAGCGGGAGCCATCTTGGATACTGGCAGAGACGAAGAGGCGGCAGCCATCTTGGAAGAGGCATAGCCCACACAGGTGAGGTTCAGTAGGGCAATCAGCACACAGAGCCAGAGAGAACCTAAGACAAACACAGACACAGAGACAAGCAGAAGCCAGCACAGACACTGACTCCCAGAAACAGGGTAAGTCTGAAGGGTGGCACGGCCACAAACGGGACAACTAGCAATTTCATAGTAAGAATCCTGAAGGGTAATTTTAAAACAATACAGTCAGAATGATTGAATATTTTGACACCCAACAGACAGGACTTAATAAGGATCTGGGTTTTCTAGCCCATTATAAACCATAAAGTTGTATTTCTCTGTTTATTTCTCTGTATATCACCCTCCTCTCACCTACCCACATCCATCCTGTTAGAATATCAATGAAATGCTTTGATGTCCCCATGCATATCCCCACCCTCCCACTCTGTCAGACTGTCAAAGTAATGCTTTGATGTTTCTGTTATATATACTATCATCTACCACATTTGCTTATTTCCGATCTGATGAAGAAGGGCAACCTTCGAAAGCTAATCAAGAAATGTCTTAAGTTATGTCCAATAAAAAAGGTATCATCTTATTTTCTTTTCCATGTTTTATTTTGTTTGATTTCTATTGAAAACAATACAAGAACGTAAGACCTTTGGAGTCAGAATGATTAAGCATTTTGACACCCACCAGACAGGACTTCAAAGATCTGGGTTTTCTAGCCCATTACAGGCCATAAAATTGTAAATTGCACTGCTTTGTTTGTCACCCTCCTGTCTCCATGCATATCCCTCTGTCTCACCTATCCACCTCCATCCCCACCCTGTCAGATTGTCACTGTAATGCTTTGATGTCTCACTTGTATATACTGTCATCTACCAAGATTTGCTTATTTCCGATCTGATGAAGAAGGGCAACCTTCGAAAGATAATCAAGAAATGTATTAAGTTATGTCCAATAAAAAAGGTATCACCTTATTTTCTTTTTCATGTTTTATTTCTATTGATTAGCTCATGGTAGAAATCAGTTGGCAGTAAACACAGAGATGCCCATAGGAATATAATGGCCATCTCGGCTTTTAGTAAACGACCCCCAAAGCACACAATTGCAACGGGGGTGTGCATATGAGCAGGTCAGGGGCATGTCTTGCAGTTGCATATGTATGTTATATAATACTATCACTTACATGCACTATTCGTGCGCATTTACACCAACCATTCAGCTGGCATTTAGTGCTTGTGCCTAAAGTTAGGTGTGAAAATGATGACTTTTTCTGTTATGCATATAATTTCTATTATTGAATTGGCACTTAGAGCAACCTTTTTTGAATTGCCACGGTGAGATGGCGCATTTTTGGCCATTCTTAGCAGAATAACTGACGCGCTTTCAGATTCACTGGGAATCATTTGTACACTGCACTCTTCCAGTCTTGCCAGAGATTTTCTATTGAATTCAAGACTGGGTTTTGACTGGTCCACTCAGGGACATTCACTTTCTTCTTCTCGATCAACTCCCTTGTTGATTTTGCTTTGTGCTTTCCATCATTCTTCTGCTGAAAAATGAATCTTATCCCCATTTCTAGGTCTGTGACAGACTGAAACAGCTTTTCCTCCAGGATCTACCTATTCTTTCTAGCAACATTCTTTCCCTTAAAATTCACAAGCCCCACTGTCCTCACCGCTGCAAAATATCCTCACAATATAACGCTGCCACTACCATTCTTTACCACAAAACCTCCCAAGTGCATGCAGTGTCTTCTAAGCGTTGCTTTGCAAATACTATGTAGCACAGAATCTCCCAAATTCTATATATGGCCCTCAGAATTGCGTGTGCAAATTGAATAATGAGCCAAGTAGTGATGATAATTGGACCGTAATAATCAATTGTCAGTGCTAATTGGGATTAATTTAAATTTACTACACTCTAGTATTGTTCAGATGCCGATCGACTACAATATACAAATACACAAAAAAAGGATCTGCTGTCAGCAAATGACATAAAACTGCCTACAGCTCAAGCTGTATTGTGACCAGCAGGAAAAAGAAAGCCTCAAAGAGCTTCCAGGTCCTGAATCGATCTGTTGAAGCTATAACGGGTTCATAGACCCTGCTTTCATCATTGGCCAAAAAAACCTACTATTTTATCAACCTGCTGGTGAGGAATAATCTCTATAACTTCATAGGCAATTAACTACATTTATTTTAAATCGATAAACACCACACATAATTTAAATTTAAACATGCATATTTATGAGTGGCTCCAAAAACAGGGTGTGGCCATGGGAGAGGGTGTTTTGTAAAAGGAGCCCCATGTTTTTTTCAAAACAAAAGCTGAATAGGAATTAAAAAATATACTTTCCTGAATAGAATTAAAACTATAAATAATAATTTTTCTTAATGAAAATGGCTTAAGAGGAATGAAAACTTTACACACACACACACACATATATATATATGCATGAACTGAATAAGCACTAAAAGTTTCAGAAGAGGACTGAATAAAAACTAGAATTAATGTGTCTATTTTGAAAGAACTGAAATTATTTGTCATGAGTTTGTGAACGGAATAAACAGTAACATTTTCAGAAGAAGACAATTGAAATTAGAATTAAGATTGTCAGAACTAGAATAAAATAGAATACATTTATATATTTTGTAACTGAATAAGAGCTAAAACTAAAATATTATGCTGAATTAAAGTATCACTGCATAAGAGAGACTAGATAAAAGGCTGGAGGAGGGGGTACATGAGAGAGAGAGAGAGAGACTGGTGGGGATCTAAGCTATGGTGATATGTGAACAAAGAGGCCTCTTAGTTTCACCTATCAAGTTAGCAGGGCCGTGCCAACACGGTAAGCGGGGTAAGCACCGCAGGGGGGCGCCTGCCTTCAAGGGCGCCGCTGCGGTGCTTCCACGCCATACCGCTTGGGGGTTTAAATTGTAAAGCCGAGTTGCAACTTGCAGGCAGCCCCTCGCGTCTGCCCGGCTGCTTGTAAAACAAGTAAATCTCTTCTATTCGTTGTCATCGTCGGGCCTCACTGTGTCCCGTCCTCCTCTGAGGTAACTTCCTATTTCCGCGAGGGCGGGACACAGTGAGGCCCGACGATGACGACGAATAGAAGAGATTTACTTGTATCCGTTTATAGTAATAGTAGTACCTTTTGCCAAGAGAGAGTACAGAAACAATGGTACTGCGGAGCCGAGGGAACAAGAGGAGCAACAGGACTACAGTTCCCAATCCCAGGTTGCTGTAGGGAGGGAGCGGGAGCTTTCTGTGTAGCTGCGAGGTGTCCGGACACGGCTCGGTTATAGCTGATTCTGGCGCTCCCGATCTCGTGCGCTGCCCTGTCTGCTTGCAGGAGCTGCCAACCGGCCGTATTAATTTGCACCTGGACTGCTGCTTGCAGCGGGGCGATCCCACTGCCCTTCAGGGCAGCAAGAGGATACCACCGCTTTCCCTCTCTTTTCCAAGCTTAAGACCGGGGTGGACAGTGCCTGCCCCTCTCCCCCCACCAGAGGCCGAGAAGGATGATAGCCAGGGGCTGGAAACCGGGGCTACCACAATTTATCAACAGAAGTGTATGCCCAAGAAGCTGGATGGGATTGGAAGCCTCTAGCTGACAAGATGAGGCCGTGCAGTCTGGAAGATTACGTGGGGCAGAGTAAAGTGCTGGGGGGAAAAACACGCTGCTCAGGACTCTGCTGCACGCTCTTGAGATTCCCTCCATCATCCTCTGGGGACCGCCCGGCTGTGGCAAGGTGAGTGCTGGCTGCGGTGCAACACCTTGAGGGCTGGCCTAGGGCTCAGGTCAATTTTTGTTCTCCACTGTTCTGTCTCCCTTTACATTTACGTGAGACACTTCTACCCCTCAAAATCCCAGTGGAGGTCCTTGCTGTTTATAAAACATTGTGTCCCTGCTCTGTGATCTGAGACATTCGTCTGGCAAACTGTTTTAAGGTAATCAATCTCTCCCTGCCTCCTCCTGTGCTTCAACCTGGTGCTAGAGTTGTCCCTTGCCTGTCCTATGCTTGTAAAGTTTACAAGCTCCCCCTTTCCTCGCCATCTGGTTGGTTTCATCTGTGTTTATTTGGACTTAGCTATGCCTTCAGTAGCAGCTTATGGCTTGTGTGACAGTAGAAATTACTGCTTATGGTATAGTAGAATTGCTCTATAGGTCCTGAGTGTTTTGTATTCTCTGCATGCCTAGTACTAGATTTTGGAGGGGGGTGTTAAAAAATGACCGGCCCCATGCTCCTCACCTGTAGGCACCATGTTATAGAAAGATAGGGTATGTGTCATTATGAGTCTTATTAGGCACCTAACTGCTTTCTAAAGCAGATGCCCTGTTAAAAGTTTATATTTACTTATTTATGGTATTTTATGCTAGATGGGGGGGGGGGGGGCGCCAACTGATAGTCTGCAGGGGGGCACCAGAGACCCTAGGCACGGCCCTGCAAGTTAGTGATGTCACACAGCTGACAACATGATTTGGAAAGAGAATTTTCAGAGGCACCTTAAGGAACTGATTTACTAAAGATTCTTTGCCCATGACACAGAATAGGAAAACAACCTTAGTAAATCAGTTTCTAGAAGAACTACTGCTGATCTAGGATGGGATTCTCGCCCCCCCCCCCCTCCTTCCTTCCCTGCCTCCCTCTCTCCTCCCCTACAAAAAATAAATGTCACTGTGGACAGGTTTGGAGGAGTGGAGGAGAAGCAAGAGAGGTTTCCTCTGCTGGCTCCTAGATTTAACACAATTTGTTGAGGCCAGTTGTAAAATAATCTTGAAACTGTTGAATAGTCAATATATTCCTCAGTCTCACTTAGCCAGGGACCTCTGTAGTTCTTTTGAAGTAATTTGTAGGTTTTTACAGTGATCTTCTTCAGTAGTTTCCTTAACGTACAGGTACTGGTTTTGGAGGGACAGCCCAACTGAGGCAATGTGTTGGTAGTTCCAAAGTGTTTCTACTTTAAAATAATTGACCTGACAATGCACCAAGGAATATGTTAACACAATGACATTTACATAGTAACATAGTAGATGACAGCAGAAAAAGACCTGCACGGTCCATCTAGTCTGCCCAACAAGATAAACTCATATGTGCTACTTCTTGTGTATACCTTACCTTGATTTGTATCTGCCATTTTCAGGACTCAGAGGCAGATGCATCAAGCAAACATTAAAAAATCTAAATCGTTAAAGTCCCTAACGATTTTAAAAAAACGAAGAATGCACCAAAAAAACAAGTCACACATGCTCAGATCGGTATTGAAAAGTACAATGTATCAAAGAATCGTAATCCACGTCGGTAACCGGCCCCTAAAGCATGCGCAGAGCAGCCAAGCGTTATGTTAGGTGCACTGCGCATGCCACAAACAGTCAAAACACAAGCACGTGGCTCCCAAATCAAAACAAAAATTAAAAAAGGGTAGGGAAGGGGCAAAGGCGCTCGTGAGGAGCATCCTGTATGGCCGTCCTTGCCCCCCCCCCCGCCCGAGGTCGCCGTCCCCCCCCCCCCCCGCTTCTCCCTGCATTATAAATTAAAAAGCAAAACATACCTTTAGCAGCCCCGGCCCCCCTCCCTTCCTCACTACTCTGTCTCCCCTCAGCTCCGCCTCCTGACATCCTCCGCCCTGTGCCTCGCCCCCTCTTCGGGTCGTTGCCGCCATTCCCCCCTCCACCGGGCCCCCCTCCCTCTTACCGGGCCCGTGCAGCACCTCTCTCCTCTGTCCGAAGGCGCTGCACGGGCAAGAAGAAAAGCTGATGCCTGTCTTCACCCAGCTTCGGTCGCGCGTCTCTCTCCTCCTGGGCCCGCCCCCGTCTGATGTCAGTAGCGGGGCACAGGGCGGCTGATGTCGGGAGGCGGAGCTGAGGGGAGACAGAATAGTGAGGAAGGGAGGGGGGCCGGGGCTGCTAAAGGTATGTTTTGCTTTTTAATTTATAATGCAGGGGGAAGGGGGGGCGGGGAACAGCGACTTCGGGCGGGGGGGGGGGGGCAAGGACGGCCATACAGGATGCTCCTCACGAGCGCCTTTGCCCCCTCCCGATTATTTTTTTGATTTTTGTTGGGTAAGGCTCAAACATGCTCTGGATACGCAAACACTACATTGAAGTGGTTTATGACACGTTTTCTTTAAGCTTAAACACAGCTCTTTTGGACATATGTAATGCTACGTCCTTTTGACCAATCACAGCGCTTTTAGCTTTGCTAATGCGCTGGGATTGGCTCACAGTTTGTTTGTTTTTTCACTTTACAATTTTTCCTGGCACAGAGCTGTCCTAACGAGAGGTACAGACCTCTCGTTAGATTTCCTGCCTTTTTCCTGTGTAAAGGCAATCGGAAAAGGTTAGTGCATCTCGTTTCAATGGGGTTTGTACACAAATTGCTCATCTGCATTCCGTTTTTGTTAGCTGCTAACTTCCTCAGTAAAAGCCCTTTGATGCATGCAATGGATCAAAATTTCCTCCTTGGAGGGTCGTTAAATGCTCATTAAGGTTTAGTGCATCTGCCTCTCAGACCGTAGAAGTCTTGCCCAGAACTAGCCCCATTTTCAGGACACAGACCATAGAAGTCTTGCCCAGAACTAGCCCCACCACCCAAAAACCAGCCCCGCCTCCCAATCTCTGCTAAGCTTCTGAGGATCCATTCCTTCTGCACTGGATTCCTTTATGTTTATCCCACGCATGCTTGAATTCCGCAACACAATGACATTTGTAATAGCTTTCTCCCAATCGCTACCTTTGGATTACTTTATTGGGGAGTTGTTTAGGCAGCTTCTTAGTCATCATGTTTAGATCTTTACTTCAAATTCACTTTACAAAACAAACAGCTTGATTTTTCATCCAGGAGTATTTAAATCAAATCACTTACTGTGATTGGATATAGTTGGGCTCTACTTAATTTATTAGGGCTTTCTTAAGGCAGTTTTTGAAAATGGAACTAATTTGGGTTTCCCCATAAGAAAAAGTGTGAAAACATATGCAACCATGACTTGTTGATTTCTGATTCTTAATTACTTATGACTTATTAAGTGTCTTTATGAAGAGATTGACTCAAGGCAGTGTACAGCAGATGTAGCTGGACAAAGGCAACTTACACTGTAGTAACAGCAATAATTCCAATAAAGTGACCAAATGTCTGCATAAAGTGCAATTAAAACAGTGAGATAAACTTGGGTATAAGCCAATTAGATTTGTAGTAACAGTAATAATGCAGTATCAGTCTCATACACATTAAAACAGCACATTAAGACATCGATATAACAGAAATATGATATGTCAGTACATGTTGGATATTTCAATAATTGTTACATATTGAAAGGGTATAGTTTGTGTAGATTGGTGAAATAAACTTATCCTTTTTAATACATTTTGAATTGTATTATTGGACAGGAAAATGTATAAGGATGTAAAGATTTTTTCAAGGTATTGTGATCTGTCTTAGCCAAAGATTACACTTTTGCTGATTCACCAATTTAAAGTGCTCTTTTTCTTCACTTTAAAGCCTTATTGACTCAACTTGCAATACAAGTGATTATTGTTGTTGTCCTCTCCTAATCCTTCCCACCCAGCCTGGTGGTAAAATGCTCAACTAACTGGGAAAGGACAGCCAGCGAGGGAGTGGAACCCACTTTATGATTCTGTCTCAAGGTGGTGTGGAAAATCATTCACATAGAGGGGGCATAATCGAAAGGGACGCCCATCTGCTAAGGCGTCCATCTCCGGCAATGTTTTAGGGAAGAGGCGGAGCAAACCGTATTTTCGAAAAAGATGGGCGTCCATCTTTCATTTCGATAATACGGTTTGGGCTGCCCAAATCCGAACATGTAGGTCGATCATGCAGATGGACGAACTTGCTTTTCAGCGATAATGGAAACTGAGAACGCCCATCTCCAAAACGACCCAAATGCCTTGGATTTGGTAGTAGGAGGGGCCAGCATTTTAGTGCACTGGTCCCCCTGACATGCCAGGGCACCCTAGGGGGCACTGCAGTGGACTTCTTAAATTGCTCCCAGGTACATAGCTCCCTTCCCTTGGGTGCTGAGCCCCCCCAAAACCCATACCCCACACCTATCCACCACTACCATAGCCCTTATGGGTGAAGGGGGGCACCTACATGTGGGTACAGTGGGTTTCGGGTGGATTTTGGAGGGCTCCCATTTTCCACCACAAGTGTAACAGTGAGGGGGGGGGGGATGGGCCTGGGTCTGCCTGCCTGAAGTGCACTGCACCCACCAAAACTGCTCCAGGGACTTGCATACTGCTGTCATAGAGCTGGGTATGACATTTGAGGGTGGCATACAGGCTGGAAAAAAAGTTTTTAAATTGTTTTTTTTTTTGGTGGGAGGGGGTTAGTGACCACTGGGGGAGTCAGGGGAAGCCATCCCCAATTCCCTCCGCTGGTCATCTGGTCAGTTGGGGCACTTTTTTGGGACTTGTTCGTGAAAAAACTTTTTTCCATTATCAGCTAAAGACGCCCAACTCGTAACCACGCCCCATCCCGCCTTCACTACTCTGCTGACACGCCCCCTTACAATGTGTTCGTCCCCGCGATGAACAGCAGTTGAAAATGCCCAAAATCAGCTTTCGATTATACCGATTTGGCCGCAATCGGGAGAAGAACGCCCATCTCCTGATTTGGGTCGGAATTTGGGCATTTTTCTCTTTCGATTATAAGGTGGATAGTAACATAGAGGGACATAATTGAACAGCGCCGGCCAAATCGATGGCCGGCCATCTTCGGGGCCGGATCCGCGAGAGGGTGGAGCCAAGCGTATTTTTGAAATACGCTTGGCACCGGCCAAATCGTTCGCCGGATTTAGAGCAGGATCGCCGGGCTTACATGAGATGGCCAGCTCCGATTTTCAGCCATAATGGAAACCGGGGCCGGCCATCTCAAACCCGGCGAAATGTAAGGCATTTGGGCGTGGGAGAAGCCAGCATTTGTAGTGCACTGGCCCCCCTCACATGCCAGGACACCAACCGGGCCCCCTAGGGGCACTGCAGTGGACTTCAATAATTGCTCCCAGGTACATAGCTCCTTTCCCTTGGGTACTGAGCCCCCCAAATCCTCCCCAAAACCCACTCCCCACCACAGTACACCACTACCATAGCCCTTATGGGTGAAAGGGGACACCTACATGTGGGTACAGTGGGTTTTGGGTGGGTTTTGGAGGGCTCCCATTTACCACCACAAGTGTAACAGGTAGGGGGGGATGGGCCTGGGTCCGCCTGGCTGAAGTGCACTGCACCCACTAAAACTGCTCCAGGGACTTGCATACTACTGTCATGGAGCGGGGTATGACATTTGAGGCTGGCATAGAGGCTGGCAAACTATGTTTTAAATTTTTATTTTTAGTGTGGGAGGGGGTTGGTGACCACTGGGGGAGTATGGGGAGGTGATCCCCGATTCCCTTATCTGGTCAGTTGGGGCACCTTTTTGATGCTTGGTCGTGAAAATAAAAGGACCAAGTCTCGCCGGCAAAATGTTCATTAGGGCTGGCTTTCTTTTTTCCATTATGCGCTGAAGCCGGCCATCTGTAAGCCACGCCCATGCCCGCCCATGTCATGCCTTCGCTACGCCGCCGACACGTCCCCTGCGACGAAGTGCATTTGAAACCGGCCAAAATCGGTTTCGATTATACCGATTTGGCAAGATTAGAGAGATCGTCGGCCATCTCCCGATTTGTGTCGGAAGATGGCCGGCGATCTCTTTCGAAAATGAGCTGGATAGTAACATAGTAGATGACGGCAGAGAAACACCCGCACGGTCCATCCAGTCTTCCCAACAAGATAACTCATATGTGCTACTTTATTGTATACCTGACCTTGATTTGTATCTGCCATTTTCAGGGCACAGACCGTAGAAGTCTGCCCAGCACTAGCCCGCCTCCCAACCACTAGCTCCGCCTCCCACCACCGGCTCTGTCACCCAATTTCCGCTAAGCTTCTGTGGATCCATTGCTTCTGAACAGGATTCCTTTATGTTTATCCCACACATTTTTAAATTCCGTTACCGTTTTCATCTTCACCACCTCCTGCGGGAGGGCATTCCAAGTATTCACCACTCTCTCCGTGAAAAAATACTTCCTGACATTTTTCTTGAGTCTGCCCTCCTTCAATCTCATTTCATGCCCTCTAGTTCTACCGCTTTCCCATCTCCGGAAAAGGTTCGTTTGCGGATTAATACCTTTCAAGTATTTGAACGTCTGTATCATATCACCACCCCTGTTTCTCCTTTCCTCCAGGGTATACATGTTCAGGTCAGCAAGTCTCTCATACATCTTGTAACGCAAATCCCATACCATTTTTGTTGCTTTCCTTTGCACCGCTTCAATTTTTTTTTTACATCCTTCGCAACATACGGCCTCCAAAACTGAACACAATACTCCAGGTTGGGCCTCACCAACGACTTATACAGGGGCATCAACACCCCCTTTCTTCTGCTGGTCACACCTCTCTCTATACAGCCCATCAACCTTCTTGCTACGGCCACCACCTTGTCACACTGTTTCGTCACCTTCATATCCTCAGATATTATCACCCTAAGATCCCTCTCCCCGTCCGTACATATCAGACTCTCACCACTTAACATATACGTCTCCCGTGGATTTCTGCTCCCTAAGTGCATCACTTTGCATTTCTTCGCATTGAATTTTAAGTGCCAAACCTTAGACCATTCTTCTAGCTTCCGCAGATCCTTTTTCATGTTTTACACTCCCACCCGGGTGTCAACTCTGTTATAAATCTTAGTATCGTCCGCAAAAAGGCAAACTTTACCTTCTAACCCTTCAGCAATGTCACTCACAAATATATTGAACAGAATCAGCCTCAGCACCGATCCCTGAGGCACTCCACTACTCACCTTTCCCTCATCCGATCGAATTCCATTTATCACCACCCTCTGGCGTCTGTCCGTCAACCAGTTCCTAATCCAGTTCACCACGCCGGGTCCTATCTTCAGTCTGTCTAGTTTATTTAAGAGCCTCCTGTGGGGAACCGTGTCAAAAGCTTTGCTGAAATCTAAGTAGATTACGTCTATAGCATGTCCATGATTCAATTCTCCGGTCACCCAGTCAAAGAATTTAATGAGATTCGTCTGGCACGATTTACCTTTGGTAAAACCATGTTGTCTCGGATCTTGCAACTTATTGGCTTCCAGAAAATTCACTAACCTTTCCTTCAGTATCGCTTTCATTACTTTTCCAATAACCGAAATGAGGCTTACCGGCCTGTAGTTTCCAGTTTCTTCCATATCACCACTTTTGTGAAGAGGGACCACATCCGCTGTTCTCCAATCCCACGGAACCTCTCCCGTCTCCAAGGATTTATTAAACAAATCTTTAAGAGGACCAGCCAGAATTTCTCTGAGCTCCCTCAATATCCTGGGGTGGATCCCGTCCTATCCCATGGCTTTGTCCACCTTTAGAATTTCAAGTTGTTCATACACACTCTCTTCCGTGAACGGTGCTATATCCACTCCATTCTCATATGTGCTTTTGCCAGTCAATCGTGGTCCTTCTCCAGGATTTTCTTCTGTGAAAACAGAACAAAAGTATCTATTTAGCAAATTTGCTTTTTCTTCATCATTATCTACATAGCGGTTCCCAGCATATTTCAGTCTCATAATTCCCTTTTTATTCTTCCTCCTTTCACTAATATACATGAAGAAATTTTTGTCACCCCTCCTTACATTTCTAGCCATTTGTTCTTCCACTTGCGCTTTCGCCAGACGTATCTCTCTCTTGGCTTTTTTCAGTTTCATCCGGTATTCCTCTCCTTGTTCCTCTTCTTGAGTTTTTCTGTATTTCATGAATGCCAACTCTTTAGCCTTTATTTTCTCAGTTACTTGTTTGGAGAACCATATCGGTTTCCTTTTTCTTTTGCTTTTATTTACTCTCCTTACATGAAGGTTTGTGGCCATATTTATAGCTTCTTTCAGCCTGGACCACTGTCCTTCCACTTCCCGTACGTCCTCCCAGCCCATCAGCTCCTTCCTTAGGTATTCCCCCATTTTCCTAAAGTCAGCATGCTTGAAATCCAGGACTTTGAGTTTTGAGTGCCACCCTCCACTTCAGCTGTCATATCAAACCAGACTGTTTGATGGCCAGTGCTGCCCAGGTGGGCACCCACTCGGACATTTGACACACCATCCCCATTTGTAAGCACCAGATCCAGCGTCGCTCCCTCCTTCGTGGGTTCCGTCACCATTTGACTGAGCAGAGCACTTTGAAAAGCATCCTCGATCTTTCTACTTCTTTCCGATTCCGCAGATGGAACCTTCCAATCTACATCTGGCAGATTGAAATCTCCCAGCAACAGCACCTCTCTCTTCTTTCCAAACTTTTGAATATCCGCGATCAGATCTTTATCTAGTTCCTCCAATTTTGTTGGAGGTTTGTAGACAACACCTACGTGGACAGAGATTCTATCATCTCTTTTTAAGGTGATCCATATTGCTTCTTCCTTTCCCCAGGTCCCTGTCATTTCGGTCACTGCGATATCATTTCTCATTTACAGAGCTACTCCTCCTCCACCTTTACGACTCTCTCTATCCTTCCTAAACAGATTATAGCCTGGTATGTTTGCATTCCATTCATGGGAACCATTGAGCCACGTCTCTGTGATTGCAACAATGTCTAAGTCTGCCTCCAACATCAGGGTTGAAGATCATGAACTTTATTGCTTAGACTGTGAGCATTTGTGGTCATCGCTTTCCATGTACATTTCAGTGGAATTTTTATCTTTTGTTTAGTTTCTTGTTTAGTCTCACTTCTTGCTGTGTTGGTAAGAAGTGATTTGCTAAGATTGTTGTTTTCATTGCTTTCTTTTCTACTGACGCATCTTGTCTTTAGCTTATTAGTACAGTTTGACATGTATCGTATGATGTACTATTTTGTGACAGGGCTTGCGTTTTGTTTCAACTTCTGCATTATCTTGTTCTGGTGCCTTTTGAGCATTGTTGGCTATTTGCTGCTTGTGAATAAACAAATTTCAAAAAAAGTTCAGTGCAGCAGTAATTCAGAGACAATGGGCCTCATTAGTAACACTCAGTAAGGCTGAACTCCTGCACAAGGCTTAACTGTATTATGATGGAGGAGCTATATCATGGAGAGGGGACCACAAGACCATTTCCTAAGTGTAGGGGAAATGTTTTTGGGTGTAAGGGATCATACCTAGGGCCTCACCGAGCAGGGTAAGATTGTGAGGCAGAGGCCATATAGAGTGCCCGAAATGAGGAGAAAAGAGATTGTTCGGCAGGTGCAGGAGATGGTAGAGTTAGGGATCATAGAAGAATCGAATAGTCCATGGTCCAGTCCTGTTGTATTGGTACCAAAGTCGGATGGATCACAAAGATTTTGTATAGATTTTAGATGGGTTAATGCCATATCGCAATTTGATGCCTACCCCATGCCCCGCATAAATGACTTGCTAGATAAACTGGGGCGGGCTGAGTACTTAACTACGTTAGATCTCACAAAAGGGTATTGGCAAATCCCTTTGACGGTGGGAGCTAAACCCAAATCTGCATTCAGCACTCCAATTGGTCTGTTCCAATTTAGGAGAATGCCGTTTGGGCTGAATGGGGCGGCTGCTTGCTGTCAAAGGTTGGCCGATCAGCTACTCCGCTGGCATTCTGATTATGCGGCAGCATATATGGATGACATTGTCATTTTTAGTTCAGATTGGGAGTCACACTTGCAAAAGGTTAGGGCAGTCCTAGACACCCTGAGACAGGCAGGCCTTACTGTTAATCCTAAAAAGTGTATTTTTGCCAGTAAGGAGGTAAGATATTTAGGATATATGGTAGGGGGTGGGGTTATTAAACCTATGACCGATAAAGTGCAAGGGATAAAAGATTTTCCCCCTCCCCATACAAAGAAACAGCTGAGGGGATTTCTGGGCCTCATAGGTTATTATCGTCGTTTCATTCCCCACTTTGCGGAGAAGTCGAGCACCTTGACTGATATGTTAAGGAAGACGCACCCCAATGTCCTAGATTGGTCTGAGAAGGGAAGATGCAAATTTCAGGTTCTAAAAGATCTCCTGTGTAGGGAGCCAGTCCTCAAGGGAATAGATTTTGAAAAACCTTTCATATTACAAACGGATGCCTCAGAGACAGGATTGGGGGCAGTCTTCTCTCAGGAGTTCAGGGGAGAGGAGCACCCAGTTCTCTTTCTGAGTCGAAAGTTAAATTCCGCCGAACACAATTATGCCGTGATCGAGAAAGAGTGTTTGGCCATAAAGTGGGCCATGGACGCCCTAAAGTTTTATCTACTAGGGAATCCCTTTACACTCGTCACAGACCATGCCCCACTGCGGTGGTTGCAACAAATGCAGGGCCAAAATGCACGGCTTACTCGATGGTACTTAGCCCTGCAAGCTTTTTCATTTGAGGTACAACATAGGGCAGGTAAACTACATAGCAATGCTGATGCCTTATCTCGAATTACAATATTCTAAATGAGGTCTCACCAGAGTCTTATACAGGGGCATCTTTACCTCCTTTTTCCTAATGGCTGTTCTGTCTTTTGACAGCCTTGCCTAAGTTACAGTGGAACCCTGGAATGGGTTAATGTTTGTTATTATTTCACTGCTAGGTCATGTGAGCTAGGCATTGTGTGTAGTGTAGTTTATGGTAATGCAACCACTCTTGACAAGCTCTGTTTCTATTGGTCTTTACCTTCGTCTTCTCCTCTGGGCTTGTGTATGCCCTGCTTTCTAGGAGATGGTTAAATTCAGGAACGTTCTGCATCAGTAAGGGAAAAGTGCACTGTTATGATGAACCTTAACATTGGGACTTGCTCTACAATATAGTGTTGCTGAACCACTGAGAAAAATGGAATGGGAAGAGCAAAATGTTAAAATAAATTTATGGTTCAAGCTGATAAATGAAGTAAATCCAGTTGAGGCATACGTTAAAATTAAACCAGCAATGTTTGTTGCCAGTGTGGTGTTGAACAGGAGCAAAGGAAGGCGTTTGGGAAGAACACCTGATCGATCAGCCCATTTTTAGCAGAAATTCGGGGGGAGGGGGAGGCTACTTCCGTAACATTTTTTCTTCTCTCGGTTATCTCTCTAATTGTTCTTTCCATCTCTTCAGCCGTCTATCACCCTTCTTTCTCCCTCACAATGCCTCCTCTCGTCTAGCTTCCTCTTCCCTTACTCCCCCTTTCATGTTCACATTATCTGCCTTCCAGAACCTCCTTCTTTTCTAGTTCTATCACTCCTCTGCCATTTCATGTTGTTCCCATTTAACTCTTTCAGTCTCCCGTTCTGTATTTAATTTTCAAATAATCCCGACTGTTTACAGCGCTGTGGGAATAGAGGAAGCTCCCCCCACCCCCAACCAATGGTGAGCCGGGAAGGGTGAGAACCATCACTGGAGGATAGGAAGGTAATATACCTAAGAGTAAGGGTAATGGGATTTTTGATATACCGCTTTTCTGTGGTATATTCAAATCGATTTACATTATATGCAGGTACTTTCTCTGTCCCTAGTGGGCTTAGTATTGTGTCTGGGGCAATGGAGAGTTAAGTGACTTGCCCAGAGTCGCAATTAGCTGCAGTTGGAATCAAAACTTTGTATATTATTGATATATAGATGGGGATGAGAAAAGAGAATCAAGAATACGAATGTGCCATATTAAAAGGTAATATAGAAACAGTAGACGATGGCAAAGAGACCCAGTTATTTTGTCCACAGTAAGAATACATCCTAGCTACAAGATATTTTTTCCTTATCCAGGTTAACCTTTTTTTGTCCTCTGGATACACAACCATTTTGGGCGGACAAGCATCCAAGATCTTCTTTTATTTCCCTCCCAAATCCCACCTTTCTAGTGTTTAACCACAAACTTCTGTAATCTAAACAGCCAGCAATATTAGCCTGGTCAGTGTACAAGCATCTGGTCTCCTAGGCCATTTGTGTAGCCTGCCAGAAAGACTCAGCTATATGAGTTGCCTACATTATTATATTTACCTAGCTCAGGGACCCTTTTACTAAAGTGTGCTAAACCCTAATGTGGGTTAACACGCGAGAAAAGGCTTACCGAAAAAAAAAAATGTTACTGTGTTTTCTGGTAGTTTGCCTATTTGCGTGCACTAGCATGCGCAGTACATGTTCTTAATAGGAAACCAGAGGCGTAGCCAGAAAACAGATTTTGGGTGGGCCCCAAGTGTTGTCCCCCCTCCCCACCACCAAAAAATATCTCAGCTGGTGGGAAAAAGCTTCTTTCCACCTTGGCAGTCTGCAGCAGGCATGCGCTGAAAACTTAGCATGTGGAGGTGCCGGTATCACAGAGAATAGCGTTTTTGTTACCATCAGGGGGAAGTCTTCAGCTGGCGGAACTTGGGCTCCCCACCAGCTACCGCTAAATGTGTGCTACTGTTGGGTGGGTCTGAGCCCTAAGTGGGTGGGTCCCGGTCCACCCAAGCCCACCTGTGGTTATGCCACTGCAGGAAACATACCATGAGCGGAGAATGGGTGTGGAAGCGTTATTCAGCCAGCTTGTTCACATTAGCAAATTGCTAACTGGATAATGCAGATTTAGGGGCCCTTTCATGAAGGCGCGGTAGGGCTACCATGTGGGTAGCATGCGCCAAAACAGCATTACTGCCAGGCACTCCCAGGCGCCTATTTTCTACCTCTGAGTTAGCACATGAGCCCTTACCTTCTCCTAAATAGGACTAGGAGGCAGTAAGAGCTGATGCGGTAAATGGCCAGACACTAATTTATAACTTAGCGCTTGGCCATTATTACCATATCAAAGAACGTATTGCTTTCAAAATCTGCACCCTGGTCCACAAAATCATCTACGGCGAAGCCCCAGGATACATGACAGACCTCATAGACCTACCAACAAGAAACACAATCTGTCCTAAAGACTTGGGCTCGCTTAGATCTATTTTGTCAAGGAACCTCATAGCACTAATTAATCCTATGTTTTGTGTTATTTGTCTAAAGGTGTTGTCATGGACAGATACAGTACATAGTAACATAGTAACATAGTAGATGACGGCAGAAAAAGACCTGCACGGTCCATCCAGTCTGCCCATGAAGATAAATTCATATGTGCTACTTTTTTTATTTGTACTGTCCTCTTCAGTGCACAGACCATATAAGTCTGGCCAGCCCTATCCCCGCCTCCCAACCACCAACCCCGCCTCCCTCCACCAGCTCTGGCACAGACCCTATAAGTCTGCCCAGCACTATCCCTGCCTCCCACCACCGGCTCTGGCACAGACCGTATAAGTCTGCCCAGCACTATCCCCGCCGCCCAACCACCAGCCCCGGCACAGACCGTATAAGTCTGCCCAGCACTAGTCCCGCCTCCCAACCACCAGCCCCAGCACAGACAGTATATGTCTGCCCACACTAGCCCCGCCTCCCAACCACCAGCTCTGCCTCCCATTCTAGGCTAAGCTCCTGAGGATCCCTTTCTTCTGCACAGGATTCCTTTATGTTTATCCCACGCATGTTTGAATTCCGTTACCGTTTTCATCTCCACCACCTCCCGCGGGAGGGCATTCCAAGCATCCACCACCCTCTCTGTGAAAAAATACTTCCTGACATTCTTCTTGAGTCTGCCCCCCTTCAATCTCATTTCATGCCCTCTCGTTCTACCGCCTTCCCATCTCCAGAAAAGGTTCATTTGCGGATTAATACCTTTCAAATATTTGAACGTCTGTATCATATCACCCCTGTTCCTCCTTTCCTCCAGGGTATACATGTTCAGGTCCGCAAGTCTCTCCTCATACATCTTGTAACGCAAATCCCATACCATCCTCATAGCTTTTCTTTGCACCGCTTCAATTCTTTTTACATCCTTGGCAAGATACGGCCTCCAAAACTGAACACAATACTCCAGGTGGGGCCTCACCAACGACTTGTACAGGGGCATCAACACCTCTTTTCTTCTGCTGGTCACACCTCTCTCTATACAGCCTAGTAACCTTCTAGCTACGGCCACCGCCTTGTCACACTGTTTCATCGCCTTCAGATCCTCAGATACTATCACCCCAAGATCCCTCTCCCCATCCGTACCTAGCAGACTCTCACCGCCTAACACATACGCCTCTCTTGGATTTCTACTCCCTAAGTGCATCACTTTGCATTTCTTCGCATTGAATTTTAATTGCCAAACCTTAGACCATTCTTCTAGCTTTTTCAGATCCTTTTTCATGTTTTCCACTCCCTCCGGGGTGTCCACTGTGTTACAAATCTTAGTATCATCCGCAATGTTGTTTTGATCTCTATCTTGTATGCTTATTTGTCATGAATGGTTGATACTGTTTGATTTCATGTTTGCTTTTGTATGTTATGTTATGAAAAGACCTTCAATAAAAATATGGAAAAAAAAAGAAAGAAACACAATCGGATCAACACAAACATACTTAAATCTCCACTACTCAAGCTGCAAAGGACTCAAATACAAATCTACTTATGCATCCAGCTTCACCTACATAAGCACACAACTGTGGAACGCAATACCAAAAGCCGTGAAAACAAAGCATGACCACCTAAACTTCCGGAAATCACTAAAAACCAATCTGTTCAAAAAGGCATAACCGACCGACCCAACCTAAGTGCCTAAACCCTGCAACACAACGAAACCAAAGCTCGTAATGGACACTACATAACTCTCCCTCTCTACGATTCCCAATGTGTCTATAACACATGAACCTTATTCAACCACAACATCACATTGTATTTGTTTATCTACCGGAGATGGCGAACGCCTCTACGGTACTATGTAAGCCACATTGAGCCTGCAAATAGGTAGGAAAATGTGGGATACAAATGTAACAAATAAATAAATAGAAAATCAGATTTTTTTTTTTGCAGCCGCATTAAGAGGTGGCCGGAGCATGCAGGAAAACTATGTGCTGCAGCTAACGCTGACCACCTTTTAGCGGGCCTTTGTAAAAGGGCCCCTTAATGCAAGAATACTTGGTGCCTCATAAATACATAGTAACATAGTAGATGATGGCAGAAAAAGACCTGCACGGTCCATCCAGCCTGCCCAACAAGATAAATTCATATGTGCTATTTTTTGTGTTTACCTGACCTTGATTTGTATCTAAGATAAAACAAAAAGGAGGTAAAAACCCTCACGAAACCGTGAGATATGAAGAAAAAAGTGAGGAGAATGAATGAGGATACCAAATAATATGTTTATTCACATAAAAAATGATGAAATTCTCATGAGAATTTCGTCATTTTTTATGTGAATAAACATATTATTTGGTATCCTCATTCATTCTCCTCACTTTTTTTCTTCATATCTTGATTTGTATCTGCCATTTCCAGGGCACAGACCGTAGAAGTCTTGCCCAGCACTAGCCCCGCCTCCCAACTGTTGCAGGAATTGATGCATGAATTACCCCTATTGTTAGCAGAATCTGTGGTACTTCAGGAGTCAAACAGCACACACCAGAATGAGAGGGAAATCTTCTTTATTTGCCAGCAAACAAAGCAGGACATCAGTTCTAGCTCTCTTCTCTCTCACTCAGCTCTCTGGATGTTATGGCTTCTGTCTCAGCTGCTTCTCTTCTTCTGCTGTCTCTCCCTCTTCTGTCTGTTCCTTCTGACGTAAGCTGCTTCTGCTCTCACTTATATACTGTTCTATCCCCCTCCTAGCCCCCCTTACTCTCCAGATGGTAAAGAATAGATTGGTTATCTTGCCTCAACCAATCAGCTCTATACATTACTTAAAAAATATCAATTACATAGGTTTAATATTTCTCAAACTGACCTATGACCTGGGGCCTCTTACACCAGACAATTTGGCACCAGAACTCTTGCATTTTCATTATGATTAATTCTCATATTCCTAGTCACCTTCATACTAACTGCTAACTGAACTCTGGCATTCATTAAGGGGTCAAGGGCCAGTCTTACTTAATAGCATACAGATATAGTTTGTTATTACTTTCAGGACCCTTCCTACATTTACCTATAATTAATCAAGGAGAAGAGAGCTGACTTCTCTTTCACCTAGCCAGGACTGCAGCTAACTCAAACCATATGCTTGACCTCTTCACTGCAGTCCTACTCAGAACGTAAGGCAAAGAGTTGAACAAACATTAGATTTAAAAAGGTATCCTACATATTAACTACCAGAATACACATATTCTAAAATACACAGAAATCAGAATTCAAGAATATCTAGAATTATTTAGAATTATTCACTTCTAACTAGCATTAAACTAATCCTCTTAATCTGCCTACTTTTAAACTACAGTATGTCTGGCTCATGCCTTGTTCATAATAGTATACAGATGTATGTGGTAAGGTAATATCTTTGAACTAGCATTAGCAATCCATCACTCACAAGGGTGAAAGAAAGTTTCTGTCTCTGACCTTTTTGACCTGTATCCCGGCAAAGCTAGATTTAAGAATCTAAACCAGATGACATTCCTTCACTACTTGCAGAACTGAGAATTTAACCACCAAACTAACAATTAATATAATTTCTCAGAATTAATCAATTTCTTTTGCCCACTGCCTCATTCCCCCCTTTGAGACTAAAATCAGCTTATGCAGAGATAAGTCTCACAACTCAAACTCTGGAGATTATAGTGATCCTAACTAGGAATAGACTTGTGAATCACCATTACCCTACTTGTTAAGGTCCGACGGCATACTGCCGAAGCACATGAGGCCAGGAAACAAAACAACAACCCTGCTAAAACTAAGACTATTAGGGAAATGAACAAAGGACGTATCCAGGAGGTCAATGACCACCACCAGGAGGTAAGGTCTAATCCTCCTCGGTAATCCTCCACATTAAGGCTGGCCAACTGTAGGACTTTATCCATGGCATGCCTAACTACATGCGTCCTATTTATGACAATAGTACAGCACTCTGAAGAATTTAGCACTGTGCAGAGGCCACCCTGGGCTGCAAAGAGATAGTCAAGGCCCATACGGTTATACCGAGAAACTATACTTAATTCATTAATTTGATCCTGCAATGCATTAACTACCACATTCAGCTCATGAACTAAAACATGGAGTAGGGACTGAAGTCTCCGGGTAGCCATACCTAGTTCAGTAATACCCGCTACCGGACCCCCAATTGGAATCCAGGCCGTGGCAGAAAGGGCTACAAGTCTCTTTTTAGTCAGAGGATAAGTAGAGTTAATATACTGGAGAGCTAATTCAATCGCCTCATCCTCTGTGGCAACGGAGGAAGGTAAGGACAAAGCCTCTCGCTTAGAGCGGTGCGGGGATGGTGGCTTGAGAAGAGGAATAACTTTAGGAAAATAATTCAAGGTTACCAATACACAAAAATCATATGTGGGGGGAAGAATCATGTGGAGGACATTATCACAGAGCCAGTAATGACCAAGGAGAGGGCGAGGAAAGTTCCCAATAAATGTTGGCACAGGATGGACATTAGGATGCCCATAATGCGAGCCCCTATCCCAGGGGGAACTAAGAAGAAATGGAGACTTTGTACACCATAGGTGCCAATCCCCAATTGTGACAAGCTGCTCATATGTTGTAAACCTTTCATACCCCGGGGACTTATGAAAGTAGAAAATAGGCTGGGACACTATAGTCTTCTCAGTAGTAAGGTTAGGAGCCAGATAATCACCTTGGTCATAATCTGCAGGTATGGCAGTAGGGCACATAGGAGTACCTGGAGAAACTACCCACACAGATTCCCCTTTTTCTGGGAGAACATTAGTATAGTTACAGGGAATGGGAAGAACAGTTGAGATGTTTCTTGTTAAACAAAACACTCCAGAAGCTGGATAGGGAGACGTAAAGACTGGCCTTAGAGAAGAATCAGAGGGGGAAGTAGCATTATAAAAGGACCACCAAGTATAATCCTGGCTCCAAGGGCCTGAACTCGAAAAGTAGGGAGGTATAAGAGCTGGGAGCTGCACAGGGACAGGTACAGCTGGGACATCTGTAGTATAAGGAGAAAATCGGGAACACACAATACAAAGGGAAGTAATCTTTGCCTGGCTAATTAGTTCCTGGACAGAGTGTAACCAAAGGTTGGAGCGAGTTGGGGTACTAGGAACAAGGAGGCAAGGAGTAGAAAACAACAAAAGCATCCAAACTACTAACATTTTCTTTCTTCCTAATCTAAAACAAATACAGCAACTAATTAAGCAATATATTTCAACAGTCTGTGCTAATCACAGATTACTCTCATATAATGTTCTCAGTCTTTGAGTTCTTATACCAGTTGGGATAGACCCTCAACTGACAAGGATCAAGCTCTCAAATTCCAAGAAAGCCAGAATCTGGGCAGAAAGAGTCTCAGTGTGAAGCCGAAGTTCAGCAGCTCCTGCAGTATGCAGTTGACCCTTCTTTTCAGCTAGTAGATTCTTTGGTTCGGGTCAAGCGCAACTTCAATGGCTCCGCTGGATCACTTTCTGCTCTCCACTGTCTAGGCTCCGTCTGATCCGTGCTGGGCTCAGTCTGGTCAGCAGACTTGATTCGAGACCAATGGACCCATGGAGTTATCCCTGCGACCTTCACAGCTGTAGGGGTAGAAAGCAAAACAGTAAAAGGTCCTTTCCATCGGGGCCCCAAAGGCTGGAGCCTCCAGTCTTTCACCCAAACTCTATCCCCTGGCAGGAAGGAATGTACCTGAGCCTGGAAGGGGACAGGGTTTATTTCTCTCACATAAGACTGAAGCTCAGAAATTATCCTGCCCAAGAGGGCTACCTGCTCCTGCACCTGGGCAGACCCTAAAGTATGTCTCCCTTAATTCCCTGCAAAATGGCTGGGGGCTTCCCATACACAATTTCAAAGGGAGAGAGGGCTGTTCCTTTAGTTGGGGTGCATCGGAGGCGGAAGAGGGCTAGTGGCAGTGCCTGTGGCCATTTCAGTTGGGTTTCCTGACAAATCTTTGCTAGGCTATTTTTCAAGGTTCTGTTTGCTCGCTCAACCTGCCCTGAACTCTGGGGACGATAGGCACAATGCAATTTCCAGGTAATGCGCAATGCGCGGGACAGGTCCTGAAGTGTAGCTTCAACAAAGGCGGGACCATTATCTGAACCTATGGCAAGGGGCAGTCCATACCTGGGGATGACATCCCTAAGGAGGGCTCGAGCTACTTCTGTGGCTTTCTCAGTGACTGTAGGATATGCTTCCACCCACCCAGAAAAGGTACAGACCATGACCAAGAGGTATCGGAGCCTACCGCTCCTGGGCATTTCTGTGAAGTCTATAACTAGGGACTCAAAGGGTGTTAGTCCTCTAGACTGAACTCCTGGTGGAATACGGGGTCCCTGACGAGCATTATTCTGGGCACAGAGAGTACATCGGGCAGAGGCAGTGGCAACCAGACTATCCAATCCTTCCAGCACCACTACTCGACTGAGTAGGCGGGCTAGTGCTGTTTTCCCTAAGTGTGATAGGTCATGAGCTTGAGACACTACAGGCCAAGCTAGGTGGCGTGGCACCAGAACTCTGGTATCAGGGAGATGTAACCAGCCATCAGGTCTCCTTACTGCACCTTCCTCTTGAGCCCATTTCTCTTCCATTTGGGTGTACATAGGCGTCCATTCTTGCAGTCGAATTTGGAACAGGGGAGTCACAGTACTTGCTGGGGGTCCTTGAGCAGCTTCCTTGGCCACCCGATCAGCATGGCGATTCCCTCGGGCCACTGGAGTATCTATCCTTTGGTGTCCCCTGCAGTGAATGACAGCTACCTTCTTAGGGGCCCAAACAGCCTCTAGCAGCTGAAGTATTTCAGGTCCATACTTAACAGGTTGGCCTGCGGCATTTATGAGTCCCTTTTCCTTATACAAAGCTCCATGAGCATGTAGAGTTGTAAAGGCATACTTGGAATCAGTATAAATGTTGGTCACCAGTCCTGCTGCTAGCTCCAGAGCTCGTATGAGGGCCACAAGTTCTGCTTTCTGGGCTGAAGTTCCTTGGGGCAGGGCTCTTGCTTCTATCACCTTGTCCTCTGTCACCACAGCATAGCCTGCCAATCGCTTGGAGTTCTCCACGTAACTGCTTCCATCCGTAAAATAAATTACATCTGGGTCCCTCCACGGAACATCTTTGAGATCTGGTCGACTGGAGTACACTTCATCCATGGTTTGGATACAGTCATGATCCGGTGGTCCCTCAGATGCTGGCAAAAGAGTGGCAGGATTGAATGTAGCCACTGTTTCCAGGTGTATCCGTGGATTCTCACACAAACTAGCTTGGTACTTAACCATACGGTTATTTGTAAACCAATGATTGCCCTTATACTCCATGAGGGTGAGAACTGCGTGGGGGACTTTAACAACCAGTTCTTGCCCCAAAGTCAACTTATCAGCTTCCTGGACCAGTAAGGCTGTTGCTGCAATAGCCCTCATGCAGGCTGGCCATCCTTTAGCCACTCCATCCAGCTGTTTAGACAGGTATGCAACAGGCCTCTGCCAGGATCCCATCATCTGAGTTAGCACACCCAGAGCAACCCCCTGTCGCTCGTGGACATACAGTGAGAAAGGTTTCTCCACATCAGGAAGGCCTAACGCAGGGGCTTGGAGTAGGGCTTTCTTTATGGCAATGAAGGATTGTTGAGCAGTTGGTCCCCATTCAAATGGTTCCTTTTCACCCCCTTTGTGGCCTGGTAAAGGGGTTTCACCATCAGTGCAAAATTTGGAATCCAAATTCTGCAGAATCCGGCTGCTCCCAGAAATTCCCTAACTTCCCTTCTGGACTTGGGTTGGGGAATTGCAGCAACCGCTTGCTTCCTACTGACATCTAGTCTCCGACTTCCCTGGGAAATGCAAAAGCCCAGATACTTCACTTCTGACTGACAGAGTTGGGCCTTTGAGCGTGAGACCTTATAGCCTGCATCCAAGAGTAGCTCCAGCAATTCTCTGGTAGCCTCAAAACACTCTTCCTGGGTCACTGCTGCAATCAGGAGGTCATCTACATACTGGAGTAAAA
>NW_021962904.1:0-36902 GCF_901765095.1 Microcaecilia unicolor | reverse complement strand
ATACCCAGGACTATACTTTTTTTTCCTCCCCACATGCTACCTATTTTCATCTTCATTACATCTTTGTAGACAAGATGTTGCTGGACATGGATTGTTCTCCAGCTATAGGGCATATTACTATCTCTGTTCATGCCCTTGTGTGAGTGACTATCCCTTCATTATCTGAAGAAGTTTCTGATAGACGTTGGACATTGAACAATTTGCTATTACAGGATGGGGTTGCTGTGAGTGTTTTCGTAAGGTCCTTCAGGACTACTTTGATCTTAATCTGGACTCTGGGCCCTGATTGGGCATGGTCTGGGACACCTTTAAGGTTGTGGCTAGGAGTTTTTTCCTTCAAAGAGCTAGTGCTTGCACTAGGCAGCAGAAAGCCCGTTTGGCCCAATGTCTGTCCCAGCTGGGGCTGTTGCAGTAGCGTCATAAGTCTTCACTGCTGCAGACCTCCGTGAGCTCCAGTCAGTTAGACTAGAGATGGCTGCTATTTATGATGAACAATTGCAATTCTTAAATGCTAGAATGAAACAAATTCATTATGAATTTAGTAATAAAACTGGCAGATTATTGGCTATGAAGTTGAGGCGGGCGAGGGCTCATAGGCAGATATTGCATGTGAAAGATGCTTATGGACAATTTTTGACTAAATTGTCCCAGATCTGGGAGCGATTTCAGCATTTCTATGAGCCTTATACACCGTGGATCCTCATATTAGTTTTCCTGCAATAGATGACTATTTACACACAAAGCAGCTTCCTTCTTTATCCCCTGCATAGGTGGAAGCCTTGGAGGCTCCTATTACGGCCTCGGAGGTTTTGTCTGTGATTAAGAATCTCCCCACTGGCAAGTCCCCCGGGCTGGATGGTTTTACCAATGAGTTTTATATGGCTTTTGTGGGAGATCTTGCTCCTTATTTGGCTTTGATCTTGAAGGGACCTGTTTACCTCCATCCATGATGGAGACGTGAGTGGCTGTCATTCTGAAACCTGACAAGGACAAGACTGATTGTGCCTCTTATTGCCCCATTTCCATTTTAAATTTCGATGTTAAGATTCTGGCTAAGATATTGGCTAACCACTTGACTGTGGTCCTACCTGAAATGGTGCATTCAGACCAGGTTGGTTTCGTGGCTACTCTCCAAGCCATGGACAACATGAGGCACACAGCTGATCTTCTTTATTTGTCTTGGAGGGAGGGGATACTTTTGTGCCTTCTTGAGAAGGCCTTTGATAGGGTACATTGGGCCTTTTCTTGTCTAAATTGGATGCAGGCCTTTTATTTATTTATTTATTTATTTCTGACATTTATATCCCACATTATCCCAAACAAGCTTGAGTTCAATGTGACTTACAATAAGTAGTATAGGATACATAACAGAGACTAATGCATAAGAAAGTAGTTTTTTGTAAGAACCTAAATATATAATACAATATCATAGACTTACTGGGATAGCTATGGATATTCAACATTCGGAACATCTATTATTATGAATGATAAATAGTACATGAAACAGTGAGAAGGTTAATGGGTAAATAAAGTTATAACCAATTCAGGTAAGAATTAATTGTTTGAGATATGGTTGTTCTTTGTAAGCGTTTGCTTGATGAGGAATGATTTAAGGATTTGGGGAAATTTGGCATATTCCTGTATACTTCTTACTATTTAGTTCCTAGGCATGTGAAGTCTGCAGAGCGGACTGTTTTGTAGATCACTTTTCTGCAATTTGGGAGATGTAGTCTGAGGTGGTCTCTCTACTCATAGTTAGCATTTCTTTCAGGTAAGCTTATTAATGGTACCATATAGTCTCGAGCTGTGCCATTTAAGATTTGAAAGATAAAGGCACATAATTTGAAGATAATTCTCGCTTTGATGAGAAGCCAGTGTAGCTTGATTAATAAAGGGAAGGCACTTTCAAAACAAGAGATTTTGTGTGTGAACCTGGTTGCAGTGTTTTGAGCCGTTTGGAGTTTTTTCAATAGGTACTCCTTACAGCCGGCATATATGGCATTACAATAGTTGAATTGGGATAATGTTAATGATTGTACCAATAATCTGAATGTTTCTGATGAGAAATATGGTCTGATCCTTTTCAGTTTCCAAAGAGACCAGAAAGATTTTGTGATTACTGAGGAAATTTGAGAATCAAATGTTAAATGTTTCTCTATAATTACTCCTAGAATTTTCCGATTATTGGCAATGGGAAATGGAGTGTTGTCTATTGTGAAACTTTTGTAGTCATTTTGGTCAAATAGATTGGTGATGACCATGAATTTAGTTTTTTTCTTTATTAGTTTTAGTTTGGATTCTGAGGCGCAGGTTTCCATCAAATTTAAGCCAAGTTTTGCCTTATGTAAGATAGCTATGAAGGTTACATATATGGTAACATCGTCAGCATATATGAATGTTTTGAATCCTGTTTCGAGTCTGTTACATGGAGGGGCATAATCGAAAAGGATGCCCAAGTTTTGCTGAGGACGTCATCGCAAAACATCCCGGTGGAGGGGCGGGGAAACCTGTATTATTGAAAATATCTTGATGATTGAGTTTTGAGTACTCTTTCTCTGATTTTTAACTACTTTTTGTTCAAAAAAAAAAAAAAAGTAGCCAATTGCTCTGCTGTTGGTGGGGACTCAGTGGTTGTGGTTATTTCTTTTGAGGATAGTAATCTGTTTATCAGATTCAAACGTTTACTAGTATTAAGGAAGTTGCCACCGTTTATTTTGTTAAAGTGTTGAGGTTTTGCAATTTTGATCTCATTTTATCAGTCTCCACAGGCCTGTGTTCGTATTAATTGGGATAATTTGGCCTTGTTCTCCCTTACTCGTGGCACTCCTCAGGAGTGTCCCCTCTCCCTGCTACTCTTTGCTTTTGTCATGGAACCGTTTGCGGCGGCTATTCGAGAGAATCTGGATATAGTTGGATTGGTGCAGGGTGATTCAGAATTTAAAATTCTGCTCTTTGCTGATGACGTTCTTTTATATCTCCATCACCCTTTGATATCGCTGCCTAATTTAGTTAAAGAAATTGGGGCTTTTTCAGCAGTTTTGGGTTATAAACTAAATGGTACTGGCCATTGGTCTTTCTTCCACTCTCCTAGAGACTATGTGGACTTCCTTTCCATTTAAATGGATAACGAAGGCTATACATTATCTTAGTGTTCAGCTATCCCGGGATGTGAGGGTTTCTTTCAGGCCAACTATACTGCACTCATCCACGAGGTGGATCAGTGGTCGTCATTGTAGCTCTCTTGGTTTGGTCGGATTGTGACTATTAAGATGAACATTCTCCATTGTTTGTTGTATCTCTTTCAAGTCTTGCCCTTGCATCTTTTGAGATCGTTTTTGTCTGGTCTTCAAGATCGTCTGATTCGCTTTGTCTGGTACAATAAATGTCCACAGCTTCTTCGGGTTTTTATCTATAAAGGCAAATGTTTGGGTGGTCTGGCAGTTGCTAATTTGATTTGGTACTACCGTGTAGCACGTTAGAGCTGCGATTGAATGGCTTCATGCGTCTCTTTCTAAACGGTGGATTTACCTTGAACAGCAAATGATTGGGCCGTGTTTATTAAAATATCTTATTTGGCAGCCTTGTCAATACCTCTTTTTGCCGGATGACTTGTGTCCCTCCATTTTTACCACTTTTTATTACTGGGATTCTCTTTTTGCTTCCCCACGGGACTTGTTATCCCATCATACACCTATAGTAGGTAACACTCTGTTTCCTCCCCCCACCACTGGGTGTGGGTGGGGGTGTTTTTTCTCAATGGGCACGCTGGGTTCAGCTTTTTGACTGGGGGCGGTGTTGGACTACTTCTCTCTCCCTCCTCCAGATTTCAACCCCTTCTTCCACCTCAATCTCACTGTTTTTCCTCCTTTGAAGTCCACTCTATCCGCCTTTTCTCTCCTCTGCCTCTTCGAATAGCGGTCATTTATCGTCCCCCTGATAAGTCCCTTTCATCCTTTCTCAGTGACTTTGATGCCTGGCTTGCCTTCTTCCATGATCCTTCCTCCCCCTCTCTCATCCTTGGTGACTTTAATATTCCTGCTAATGATCCTTCCAACTCTTATATTTCCAAGTTACTCGCTTTAACGTCGTCCTTTAATCTCCAACTATGCTCCACCTCCCCCACTCATCAAAATGGTCACTGTCTTGATCTCATCTTCTCCTCCAACTGTTCACCCTCTAGTTTCCTTGCCTCCGATCTTCCCCTCTCTGATCACCATCTTATAACTTTCACACTTAAATCTCCTCCCTCCCAGTCCCGTCCTATCCTATCTAATTTATCTAGGAATCTTCACGACATTGACCCTTCATCTCTATCCTCCCATGTTTCAAACCTCCTCTCTACTGTGGCACCATCCACGTCTGTCAACGAGGCTGTTTCTTCTTACAACAATACTCTATCCTCTGCCTTAGACACTCTTGCACCTTTGATGACCCGCCCTGTAAGGCGTACAAAACCCCAACCTTGGCTGACTTCTAATATCCGCTACCTACGTTCCTGTACCCGCTCCGCCGAACGCCTCTGGCGGAAATCTCGGGCCCTTGCTGATTTCTTACACTTTAAGTTCATGCTGACCTCCTTCCAATCTGCTCTTTTACGTGCCAAACAGGATTATTATATCCAACTGACCAACTCTCTTGGCTCTAATCCTCGACTTCTCTTCACCACATTGAACTCTCTCCTCAAGGTGCCCCCTCCCCCAACTCCACCTTCATTATCTCCTCAGACCCTTGCTGAATTCTTTCACAACAAGGTTCAAAAGATAAACCTTGCTTTCTCTACCTCACCAGCTCTCCCTCCACTAGTCCGTTCCCCTCTCTCTCCTTCCCCTCATTCCCTTTCCTCCTTTCCTGAAGTTACTATTGAGGAAACTACACTTCTCCTTTCTTCCTCAAAATGTACCACCTGTTCCTCTGATCCCATTCCCACCCACCTTCTTAATGCCATCTCTCCTACTCTTATTCCTTTTATCTGTCACATTCTCAACCTCTCACTTTCCACTGAGACTGTCCCTGCTGCCTTTAAACATGCTGTGGTCACACCTCTCCTTAAGAAGCCTTCACTTGACCCTACTTGTCCCTCTAATTACCGACCCATCTCCCTCCTTCCTTTTCTCTCCAAATTACTTGAGCGTGCTGTTCACCGCCGCTGCCTTGATTTTCTCTCCTCACATGCTATTCTTGACCCATTACAATCTGGTTTTCGCCCTCTCCACTCAACCGAAACAGCGCTTACTAAAGTCTCCAATGACCTATTACTGGCTAAATCCAGAGGTCAATATTCCATCCTCATTCTTCTTGATCTTTCCGCTGCTTTTGACACTGTCGATCACAGCATACTTCTCGATACCCTGTCCTCACTTGGATTCCAGGGCTCTGTCCTTTCCTGGTTCTCTTCCTACCTCTCCCTCCGCACCTTTAGTGTTCACTCTGGTGGATCCTCTTCTACTTCTATCCCTCTGCCTGTCGGCATACCTCAGGGTTCTGTTCTTGGTCCCCTCCTCTTTTCTATCTACACTTCTTCCCTTGGTTCATTAATCTCATCCCATGGCTTTTCCTACCACCTCTATGCTGATGACTCCCAAATCTACCTTTCTACCCCTGATATCTCACCTTGCATCCAAACCAAAGTTTCAGCGTGCTTGTCTGACATTGCTGCCTGGATGTCTCAACGCCACCTGAAATTAAATATGACCAAAACCGAGCTTCTCATTTTCCCCCCCAAACCCACCTCCCCGCTCCCCCCGTTTTCTATTTCTGTTGATGGCTCTCTCATTCTCCCTGTCTCCTCAGCTCGAAACCTTGGGGTCATCTTTGACTCTTCTCTCTCCTTCTCTGCTCATATCCAGCAGACCGCCAAGACCTGTCGTTTCTTTCTTTACAACATCCATAAAATCCGCCCCTTTCTTTCCGAGCACTCTACCAAAACCCTCATCCACACCCTTGTCACCTCTCGTTTAGACTACTGCAATCTGCTTCTTGCTGGCCTCCCACTTAGTCACCTCTCCCCTCTCCAGTCGGTTCAAAACTCTGCTGCCCATCTCATCTTCCGCCAGGGTCGCTTTACTCATACTACCCCTCTCCTCAAGACCCTTCACTGGCTCCCTATCCGTTTTCGCATCCTGTTCAAACTTCTTCTACTAACCTATAAATGTACTCACTCTGCTGCTCCCCAGTATCTCTCCACACTCGTCCTTCCTTACACCCCTTCCCGTGCACTCCGCTCCATGGATAAATCCTTCTTATCTGTTCCCTTCTCCACTACTGCCAACTCCAGACTTCGCGCCTTCTGTCTCGCTGCACCCTACGCCTGGAATAAACTTCCTGAGCCCCTACATCTTGCCCCATCCTTGGCCACCTTTAAATCTAGACTGAAAACCCACCTCTTTAACATTGCTTTTGACTCGTAACCACTCGCCTCCACCTACCCTCCTCTCTTCCTTCCCGTTCACATTAATTGATTTGATTTGCTTACTTTATTTATTTTTTGTCTATTAGATTGTAAGCTCTTTGAGCAGGGACTGTCTTTCTTCTATGTTTGTACAGCGCTGCGTATGCCTTGTAGCGCTATAGAAATGCTAAATAGTAGTAGTAGTAGTAGTAGTAATAACAAATGTCTTATCTTTGCAGATTTGTTGGTCACCTATCAGCTCTCGCCCTCTGACCAATATGCTTATTTGCAGTTGAAACACTTTTTGACTGCACCTTCTCTTCGGTGCTGTATAGTGAGAGAGAAATTTCCTATTTGGAGGACTTGTGTGAAAATTCTAAGAGTACTAAAGGTCTTATTACATGTCTTTATTCTTATCTGTGTAAACAGGTTTCTTCATATACTCTCCATAGGCTTAATTGGGAGCGAGAATTGGGGGTTGATATATCTGAAGATGATTGGTTTGTTATGGAAAAGGCCTTATTGATGTCCTCCACTGTAGTGTCAATTAAAGAAAATGCTATAAAGTTTTTTTATTGCTGGTATCTTACTCTAGTCAGACTGCACCACATGTTTCCAGGTGCTTCACCTTCTTGTTGGCGGATCTGTCTTGAGAGGGGCACACCTTTGGTGGTCCTGTCCTAAGGCTCAGGCATATTGGAGAGCAGTTCAGGCCCAACTGCAGGGTTGGCTTGGTTGCAGTATTCTTATTTGGCAAAAAAAAAATCCTCAGGCCTTCTTCAAAGCCAGTCTTTACTGGTGAGATATGCTTGTCAGGCTGCTCGCTTAAAATTGGCCAAGAACTGGAGACATGTGGGTTCCCTCCACTATTGCAGTGGATTAAGAAATTGTGGTACGTATGTGATATGGAGCACTTGACCACGATTAAGCAGCATACACAATCGGAGTGGGAGGATATTTGGGCACCATTTGTACGAGCTTGTTCTGCATCAAAAGTTATTATTATTATTATTTATTGCACTTGTATCCCACATTTTCCCACCTATTTGCGGGCTCAATGTGGCTTACAGATATCTGTTATGGCATCGCCGTAACAGAGAAGAAATACAATTGGTGTTATAAAGGATAAAAGAAGATAAGAGGATCAGGTTATGCAGCTATACAGTGAGACATTCTGGATAAAGACGTTTAGGGGTTGTGTTTTAGTCATTATTGGTTCTCTTGGTAAGCTTTATTAAAGAGATGGGTTTTCAAAGCTTTGCGGAAGTTCGTTAAATCGTTGATCGTTTTCAAGTGAGTTGGTAATGCATTCCACATTTTCGTACTCATGTAGGAGAAGCTGGACACATGTTAGTTTGTATTTGACTCCTTTACAGCTGGGGAAGTGTAGGTTACGAAATGTCCCGTTTGTGGCCATGCCACCCTTCAGACTTACCCTGTTTCTGGGAGTCAGTGTCTGTGCTGGCTTCTGCTTGTCTCTGTGTCTGTGTCTGTCTTAGGTTCTCTCTGGCTCTGTGTGCTGATTGCCCTACTGAACCTCACCTGTGTGGGCTATGCCTCTTCCAAGATGGCTGCCGCCTCTTCGTCTCTGCCAGTATCCAAGATGGCTCCCGCTGTTACTTTCTATGGGAAGCCTGCTCTGAGTGTCAAGCCTCTGTTTGGTTGCAAGGTGATTGCTGCACCTGTGGCTCTGGTGTTGATGGGCTTTATTAGTCACCTGAAGACTACAGTCCTGGCCTTTGTATCTCATCTAATGACATCTCATCTAAAGGTCCTGGTGTATAGAGTGCTCTGTACCCGGTGTCAGTGTTTGCTCTGTGTGAGTTTCTATGTTTGTTTGACTAGCTAGCTTAGGCACCGTGTAGCTTATAGCCTGTGTATAGCTTTGCTAGTGTTTTATGTTTGTTTGACTAGCTAGCTTAGGCACCGTGTAGCTTATAGCCTGTGTATAGCTTTGCTAGTGTTTTATGTTTGTTCAGACTAGTTAGCTTAGGCACCGTGTGGCTTGTTGCCTGTGCATAGCTTTACTAGTTCTATGTGTTTGTTTCCAAGGTATGACTAGTTAGCTTAGGCACCGTCTGGCTTGTTGCCTGTGCCTAGCTCTTCTAGTTCTCTGTGTTTGTTTCCAAGGTATGACTAGTTAGCTAAGGCACCGTCTGGCTTGTTGCCTGTGCATAGCTCTACTAGTTCTCTATGTTTGTTTCCAAGGTAGGACTAGTTAGCTTAGGCACCGTCTGGCTGGTTGCCTGTGCCTAGCTCCACTAGTTCTCTATGTTTGTTTCCAAGGTATGACTAGTTAGCTTAGGCACCGTCTGGCTGGTTGCCTGTGCCTAGCTCCACTAGTTCTCTATGTTTGTTTCCAAGGTATGACTAGTTAGCTTAGGCACCGTCTGGCTTGTTGCCTGTGCATAGCTCTGCTAGTTCACTATGTTTGTTCCTCGTGTCAGCTAGCCGTCCTGCTAAGCTATTTCCAAGACTATGTTTGTTCCTCGTGTCAGCTAGCCGTCCTGCTAGCTATTTCCTAGTCTGTGTTTGTTCCTAGTGTTAGACTAGCCGCCCTTGCTAGTCGCTATCCCAAGACTGTGTTTGTTCTTAGTGTAGACTAGCCAGCTTAGGCCCCTCTGGCTTGTAGCCTGTGTTAAGCCTTGCTAGTCTCCTGTGTTTGGGTCCAGGGCATGACTTGTTAGCTTGGGCACAGCTTACTTGTTAGCTGGTGTATAGCCTTCCAAGTCTCTTGAGTTTGCTCTGTGTATGTTCCTGTGTATGACTGGGTTGCCCGGGTACAGCGTCTCTATGAGCCTGGGTCCAGCTTACTTGTCATTGTGTTGATTCCTGCTGACTGCCAGAACCCGGATAGTTCCTGATTGTCTGCCTTGCCTTCGCCTAGGTGCCAGGGGGCACTCCTGGATCTTCATTCCTGCTGTTCCTGTAAGTCCTACCGGCTGCAAGAACCTGAGGGCTCAACCCGAGGGGGAAGGCAGTCAAGTGTAGGTGAAGCCTAGGTCCAGGGTGTTCCAGTTCCGTGGGTTCCGCTCCAGTGTGTTCCAGTCCAGCGGGTTTCACTCCTGTATGTTCCAGTCCAGTGGGGCCACTCCAGTGTGTCCAGTCCAGCAGGCCCCACTCCAGTGCGCACCCGTCCGGTGCGTTCCAGTTCCGAGTGTTCCGGTGTACAACTCCAGTCCGGAGTTCCGGTCCAGTCTTTTCTCCTTTCTACCTGGAGGGTGATTTTGCCTTAAGGACTCACAAACCCCGCGCTCCCGGGGAAGAAGCCTGAAGGTATGCAAAGGACCTCGAGAGCGCGTCCCGCGTGGGCGGCGCGACAGAATACAAAGGCCATGAGTTCGGCGAGATCATCAGTCCAGGTGGGCTTCATGCCCATAAGTCCGTGCCCTATGGACAAACCGAAAAGAAATCCTAAGTACTTTTTTTTTGATTCCAGGGACAGCTTAGTTTCTCTTTTTGATCCCTATATAAAGCTGTGGGAATACCGAGAGGAACTTTTGTTGAATCCAGCATTTAAGGCTACTCCTGAAGCAGCAGTGGAAAGAAAGCGTGTCTACCGGAGTCCGGTCCGTTATAACCCAGTTTCGGACATGGATTCGGCTATCACGCTCCGTGAGTACCGCCTCAGACTTCGGGAAGACCCTGCTCTGTGGGATACTCCGGAGTCTGAGATCGAAAGAAGACGCCGGAGACGTTCTCCGCCCGGGTCTTTTCGCCCACCTCAGCCGAGTAGCCGGCCGTACCATGGTGGGGTAGCTCTTCGTCGGGATCCTAGTCCACCGATGCTGAGTCCAGTTCAAGGAGGGGTTCCGGTGAAGCCTTGGAAACCTTTCCGAGCGAAGCCTCTAGCCAAGCCGCTGAGGTCGGGCCGAGGGAAGCGTCAGACCAAGCCCCGGACCCCAGTTCAAGTAGCGCGGCCTCCTAAGCGCTTGAGTCCAGTCCAGGGAATGCTTCATACTGAACCTCCTATTCCAGTCCAAGTAACGAGGAGGCTTAAGTCTCCGAGACCAGTCCGAGGAAGGCCTTCAATGGAGCCCCAGATTCTTATGCAAGTGGCCCTTCGGGTCGAGCCTCCAGTCCTCCTTCAAATGGCACGCCCTTTGAAGTTTCCGAGTCCCGTCCGAGGGAAGCTGTCGATGGAGCCTCAGATTCCTGTGCAAGTGGCCCTTCGGGTCGAGCCTCCAGTCCTCCTTCAAATGGCACGCCCTTTGAAGTGTCCGAGTCCCGTCCGAGGGAAGCTGTCGATGGAGCCTCAGACTCCTGTGCAAGTGGCGCTTCGGGTCGAGCCTCCAGTCCTCCTTCAAATGGCACGCCCTTTGAAGTTTCCGAGTCCAGTCCGAGGGAAGCCTTCGATGGAGCCTCAGATTCCTGTGCAAGTGGCGCTTCGGGTCAAGCCTCCGGTTCTTGTTCAAGTGACCCGTCCAGTCAAGCCACTGAGTCCAGTTCGAGGGGCGCTCCAGATCGAGCCGCCGATCCCTGCCCTAAGGGTGTGTTCGGCCAAGCCTCAGTTAAAGTTCCGTCCCTGCCAGGAGGCAGAGGGCGTCTCGAGTTGCAAGTCCAGTCAAGATGCTGAGTCTGGACCGAGTTGCAAGTCCAGGCAAGATGCTGAGCCTGGATCGAGTTGCAAGTCCAGTCAAGATGCTGAGTCTGGACCGAGTTGCAAGTCCAGGCAAGATGCGGAGCCTGGATCGAGTTGCAAATCCAGTGGAGATGCTGAGTCTGGATCGAGTTGCAAGTCCAGTCAAGATGCTGAGTCTGGACCGAGTTGCAAGTCCAGTCAAGATGCGGAGTTTGCATCAAGTTGCAAGTCCAGTCAAGATGCTGAATCTGCACCGAGTGCAGAGATCAGCCACGATATTGAGTCTGCTATTGAGGAAGAGACGATGTTCCCAAAGGACTGTGATAGACCTTGTGTTGATTCAGCCTGGGAGACGATCTCCGAAGCAATAGCTGAGAAAAGGTGTGTTCAACGGCTTGGAGCCCGGAGAAACCCATTTTCTGCATTTCAGCCTGCTAGCATGCTCTGGGGATACCAGGGCCGTCTCCTCTTGAACCCTGCTCGGCAGAGGCCGCCCGAAGCTAAGGTTAGAGAGACGTCCCAGTCCGGCCAGAGAGGTGCGTCCAGCCCTGCAGCTGAAACTCTTCCAAGTTCCAGTTCTAACCAAGGTGCTAAGCCTGTTCCGAGTTCTAGTTCCAGCCAGGAGGCTGAGTCCGTGTCTAGTTCCAGGTCCGACCAAGATGTTGAGGTCGCCCTAAGTTCCAGTGTCCGTCAGGAGGTTGACTTTCTGTTGAGTTCCCGTTCCAGTCAGGCTCCTGAATCCAGTTCCAGTCAAGGGGTTGAGGCCAACCCAGGTGCTAGGTCCAGATCCATTTCTGTTCAGCCTCAGCCCAGCTTCTGATGTCAGCTGGGGTAGTGACTCCAGCCCTGTTCCTGTCATTTCATGGATTTGCCAAGGGGTTCAGGACATTGGGGGTTCCCTCAGGGGAGGGTTACTTTTGAATTGTGTTCCTCTTGATGTATCCATGTTCCTGAGGTTGCCCCATGGTGACTCGAAGGAGCTTCCTGGCCACAAGTTCTACTTTTGTCTGCCAGTTTTGATCTTCCTTGTGGCTTCCAGCCCAGTGAATTATGTCTGGCTTTTGAGACCTATCAGGAAGTTTCATCATAGTTACCCCTGGATACCCGACCGTCTCCGGGAGACCGAGAAGGGGTTCTTGAGGAGGGGATACTGTCCCATTTGTGGCCATGCCACCCTTCAGACTTACCCTGTTTCTGGGAGTCAGTGTCTGTGCTGGCTTCTGCTTGTCTCTGTGTCTGTGTCTGTCTTAGGTTCTCTCTGGCTCTGTGTGCTGATTGCCCTACTGAACCTCACCTGTGTGGGCTATGCCTCTTCCAAGATGGCTGCCGCCTCTTCGTCTCTGCCAGTATCCAAGATGGCTCCCGCTGTTACTTTCTATGGGAAGCCTGCTCTGAGTGTCAAGCCTCTGTTTGGTTGCAAGGTGATTGCTGCACCTGTGGCTCTGGTGTTGATGGGCTTTATTAGTCACCTGAAGACTACAGTCCTGGCCTTTGTATCTCATCTAATGACATCTCATCTAAAGGTCCTGGTGTATAGAGTGCTCTGTACCCGGTGTCAGTGTTTGCTCTGTGTGAGTTTCTATGTTTGTTTGACTAGCTAGCTTAGGCACCGTGTAGCTTATAGCCTGTGTATAGCTTTGCTAGTGTTTTATGTTTGTTTGACTAGCTAGCTTAGGCACCGTGTAGCTTATAGCCTGTGTATAGCTTTGCTAGTGTTTTATGTTTGTTCAGACTAGTTAGCTTAGGCACCGTGTGGCTTGTTGCCTGTGCATAGCTTTACTAGTTCTATGTGTTTGTTTCCAAGGTATGACTAGTTAGCTTAGGCACCGTCTGGCTTGTTGCCTGTGCCTAGCTCTTCTAGTTCTCTGTGTTTGTTTCCAAGGTATGACTAGTTAGCTAAGGCACCGTCTGGCTTGTTGCCTGTGCATAGCTCTACTAGTTCTCTATGTTTGTTTCCAAGGTAGGACTAGTTAGCTTAGGCACCGTCTGGCTGGTTGCCTGTGCCTAGCTCCACTAGTTCTCTATGTTTGTTTCCAAGGTATGACTAGTTAGCTTAGGCACCGTCTGGCTTGTTGCCTGTGCATAGCTCTGCTAGTTCACTATGTTTGTTCCTCGTGTCAGCTAGCCGTCCTGCTAAGCTATTTCCAAGACTATGTTTGTTCCTCGTGTCAGCTAGCCGTCCTGCTAAGCTATTTCCAAGACTATGTTTGTTCCTCGTGTCAGCTAGCCGTCCTGCTAGCTATTTCCTAGTCTGTGTTTGTTCCTAGTGTTAGACTAGCCGCCCTTGCTAGTCGCTATCCCAAGACTGTGTTTGTTCTTAGTGTAGACTAGCCAGCTTAGGCCCCTCTGGCTTGTAGCCTGTGTTAAGCCTTGCTAGTCTCCTGTGTTTGGGTCCAGGGCATGACTTGTTAGCTTGGGCACAGCTTACTTGTTAGCTGGTGTATAGCCTTCCAAGTCTCTTGAGTTTGCTCTGTGTATGTTCCTGTGTATGACTGGGTTGCCCGGGTACAGCGTCTCTATGAGCCTGGGTCCAGCTTACTTGTCATTGTGTTGATTCCTGCTGACTGCCAGAACCCGGATAGTTCCTGATTGTCTGCCTTGCCTTCGCCTAGGTGCCAGGGGGCACTCCTGGATCTTCATTCCTGCTGTTCCTGTAAGTGCTACCGGCTGCAAGAACCTGAGGGCTCAACCCGAGGGGGAAGGCAGTCAAGTGTAGGTGAAGCCTAGGTCCAGGGTGTTCCAGTTCCGTGGGTTCCGCTCCAGTGTGTTCCAGTCCAGCGGGTTTCACTCCTGTATGTTCCAGTCCAGTGGGGCCACTCCAGTGTGTCCAGTCCAGCAGGCCCCACTCCAGTGCGCACCCGTCCGGTGCGTTCCAGTTCCGAGTGTTCCGGTGTACAACTCCAGGCCGGAGTTCCAGTCCAGTCTTTTCTCCTTTCTACCTGGAGGGTGATTTTGCCTTAAGGACTCACAAACCCCGCGCTCCCGGGGAAGAAGCCTGAAGGTATGCAAAGGACCTCGAGAGCGCGTCCCGCGTGGGTGGCGCGACACGAAAGGTACGAGAGGATCGTTTAGCATTTCCGGGTGGAAGGTCCATGAGATCTAGCATGTAGGTCGGGGCATCTCCATGAATGATTTTATGAACAATCGTGCATATCTTGAACGTGATGCGTTCTTTCAGTGGGAGCCAGTGTAGGTTCTTTATTAGGGGTTTTGCACTTTCATATTTTGTTTTTCCGAATATGAGTCTGGCTGCAGTGTTCTGGGCTGTTTGGAGTTTCTTGATGATCTGTTCTTCACAACCAGCGTAGAGTGAGTTGCAGTAGTCTAGGTGGCTTATTACTAGGGATTGTATCAGGTTTCGAAAGATGGCCCTTGGGAAAAAAGGTTTTACTCTTAAGTTTCCACATGGAGTGGAACATCTTCTTCGTTGTATTCTTCACGTGGTTTTCGAGTGTGAGGTTCCGGTCAATGGTGACTCCCAGGATTTTCAGATTGTTTGAGATAGGGAGGGAGAAGTTAGGGGTGGTTATGGTGGTGAATTTATTTGTATTGTGTTGTGATGTGAGTATAAGACATTGTGTTTTTTCTGCATTGAGTTTTAGCTGGAATGCATCCGCCTAGGAATGCATGATTTGGAAGCTTTGGTTGATTTTGTTGGTGATTTCCTTTAGTTGGGGAGAGATGACCCTTATTTGTCTTTACATTTCTATTTTGTGGGAGTTCATGTGTTATCTGGTTGGTACTGGCTGACTGAATTCTCATTCTCATCCACGGGGATTTGGGGGGAAGGGGTGGGGATTGTGTTCAGTGTTGCTACTGTGGCTTCTTTCTTTTTATTTTATCATTTATACATATTCATAAAAAGATTGAAGACTTATCATTGTATTTCAGCTTGTTGGAGCCTTTTGGACACTGTTGTTTGCTTAACAGTTATATTGTGCCTGAATTCTCAATAAAAGTCTTCTAAAAATGTTAAAAGCCTCTGCTTCTACTATCCATACTTTTAGAACTGGTCTTGGATATAGCGTTAGTTCACTGGAGGATGTCTCTCTCTGGTATAACTCTGCCTTCCCCACGGTTCTCCTGCGGTCTCTACGTGAGGAGTGGATGGGAAAGGGTATATGGTTGTTATCTCACCTATTTCTTACTGGTACTCTGTTATCTCCGGATGCTGTATCAACATTATATGATCTCTCCTTAATAGATCCACATGGGTGGAGAGACATAGCTCAATGTATTTTGTCTTTTCAGGTCTGTAACTCTCTTTTGACTACTCCTTCTGATTTTGTCTCCTTCAGACATAGCATTGCTACAGGTAAAAGGAAGGCATCTCTTTTGTATAACAAACTTCAAGATTCTTATGTGGATGCTGTTGCTCCCTTGCGGCTGTCTTGGGAAGCGGATTTGAGTTTTGACACAACTGACTTTGATTGGTATACCTTTTGGGTTAATTCCCTGCGGCCTACTAAATCAGCGGCGATATCCCAATCCTCTTATTTTATATTCCACAGAGCCTACTGGACCCCTGCTAGAGTGACTAGGATCACTAAAAGTGTTACTTATAAATGTTGGTCGTGTCAAGGCCCTGATGGGTCACTAGCACATATGGTTTTCTTCTGTAAGAATGTTAGAGCATACTGGCGATTTATTTGGGCAAAAATGTGTCTTGTTTTTCATCTGCCAATGACCACAGCAATCTCTTATGAAATAGTGATTTTAAGAGCCTCTTCTCCTTCTATCACTATTTTGGAATCGGATAAGAAATTGTTCAACATCCTATTAGCTGTTGCCTTGCATTTAATTGTCTCCAATTGGAAAAATAATGTACATTTAAATTACAATGAATGGTGGAGCTATGTATGTGTGATCAGAAAGTGTGAAATGATTTTGGCTCGCAAACATCATAGAGTTAAGTCAGTATTAAAGACCTGGGCCCGCTTGGATTTATTATGTCAAGATTCTCCTGTCACTACCTAATCTTGTATATTTCTGCTGGTATCTAGAGTTGGAACGCTGATAATACTCTGATCTTTTATTGTATATGCCATGGATTGTTGTTATTGTTTGTTTTATTGTCTGTTTTATGTTTGACACAAAACTTCTAATAAAAATATGAAGCAAAAAAAAAAAAAACAAGAGAGATTACCCTGAATATACTGCAACTTGCAAATTTTAAGGGGACACTCACCTTCCTGGCTGGAGGTGGCAACCAGCTCTCCCAATAGCTAGAGGCAGCCGAAGGGTTAAATCCAGCAAAGATTGGCATGATAATGCCTTTTTCCCTGAGTAAAGAGCCTCTCCCATATCATGCCTCTATTCTCCATGCATATACAAGAGCTATTCAAATCAATTATGACAGTGGCTTTTGGGTTTTGATTGACAGAAGCACTCAACAAAGATTAATTTTTTTAAGGTTGCCACTGGCCCTAGCCAACTATCTAGTGTCAATTTCTGTTTCTTAGGTTGTGCATCCGCCCTCCCGGTGCAGCAACCATCCTACAAAGAAGCAGATTTTGGGGTGTGGCAGAAGAAGCCACATCCATCTACAACAGTGGCACTAGATCTGATTCCACACACCTTTACTCCTGGCCTTCCAAGTCCATTTTTAGAGGCAAATAGAGGTCATTGTAAGGCAGCACTTGTAAATCCACATGTAGAAAACAAATAAACTAAACCAAGCTGATTCCTGAGAGCTTTTCTTGTCCTCGATTTAAGAAAGCTTAACTTTTACAACAGATCCAATTGACCTCTGATGCAGGCCTTGGTGCCGAAACACGGCCGTGTCGGGTCATTTGTAAGCTGTTGATATTAAAGACTTCCTGATATCCTCTTTGAGCTGTCCTCACTTTTTTGTCCATTGCTTTTGTTATACGTGAGGATTTTCCTCCTCCTTTTTGTAAAAAAAACACCGCCAGGACTTATGGGACCCAGTACAAGAAAGAAGCTACAGGCTAGGGATGGTGGGAAATGTCCAAGGAGAGGGAAAGTGCTTAGTGGGAATTGTCCCGGGGGGAATTGTCCTAGGTGGGAATTTTCTCGGGGGAATTGGTGAGTGGGAACTGTCTAGATGGGAACTCACCTGATATCTTGGCTGACATCAGTTACTTTGCAGGAGTACAAGAGAATCACTAAATCTATTTCTGGATTTTTCACTAGATAATGATGGGGCGGATTCCAGGAAAGGGGAAGCAGATGAGCCAGACACATCCGACAGTGAGGTTTGCTTTTCTTGGCTCTTTATTCTCATGATAGTGTTTGGCCTTAAAAGAATTTTGTCAGGACAGATAAAATGGAAATAGCTGACCTATCTTTGCAGTCCTACTACTGCAGCTGAAATATGCAAATTAAAGCAACAGAGAGAGCTTGTTAGGAGCTGTCTTGGCAAAATAAGGTTATCTTGCTTCAGTCTGCATCTTTATTCACACCAAGCAATGTAGAAATAAAACAATACAGCATTGAAATTAACATTGAAATTACCTTTATTCTCAGGATATACAGAAACATAGGGGCCCTTTTACTAAACTGCATTAGGCGCTAATGCATATCTAATGCAGCAAAAATGTCCTAACGCAGGACATGCTAAAGCTTCCTGCCCTAGTTTTGCCATGTGCATGTTCTAACCAGTTGGAAGTCCCTGAATCTCTCATCTTCTAGCGTGATGTATGTATATAAAGATGAGAGATTCAGGGACTTCCAACATGCAATGTTAGGGTCTCTCTGAGGCCAGTGTACAGAGCAGTGGGAAGGGAAAGGTGAGGGGCAAATTCACACCACTAACCTCTTCTTTTTTTCTCCACAGACTGGTCCTGAAACAGAGCAGAACCAGCAGGGGAAGGATCGGGAATATTTGTGCATTACAGCCAAAGCTCAGCATAGTAAAAGGAAAGGGGGACATAACCACTGGATAAAAGGTATAAACCAAGGCTGAGATAACACACCAGTGTGACTCAGTTGAAATTCTCACAGAAACCTATACATTCAACTGAAATTTGCTAGACAGCCATGTTTCTATTCATAAGAGGTGTGAAACTAAGAGTCAATGACCAAGTTGTGGGTGATACCTTTTTACTGGACTAACTTAGTGGCCCTTTTACTAAAGGATTTTAAGTCCTAATTGACTAAATTCTACAAATGATGCCTAAAAAATTGGCACTGAAAAAAGCATTAAGCGCTGTTCTATAAACGGTGCTCAAAGTTAGGCGCTGTTTATAGAATAGTGCTTAGCACCAGGAACCATGACTACTTTTAGGCGCAGCCATTCACACAAACAAAACCCAAGTGTAAATCAATGTGGATCCCTTGAATTCTATACAGTGGGGGAAATAAGTATTTGATCCCTTGCTGATTTTGTAAGTTTGCCCACTGACAAAGACATGAGCAGCCCATAATTGAAGGGTAGGTTATTGGTAACAGTGAGAGATAGCACATCACAAATTAAATCCGGAAAATCACATTGTGGAAAGTATATGAATTTATTTGCATTCTGCAGAGGGAAATAAGTATTTAATCCCTCTGGCAAACAAGACCTAATACTTGGTGGCAAAACCCTTGTTGGCAAGCACAGCGGTCAGACGTCTTCTGTAGTTGATGATGAGGTTTGCACACATGTCAGGAGGAATTTTGGTCCACTCCTCTTTGCAGATCATCTCTAAATCATTAAGAGTTCTGGGCTGTCGCTTGGCAACTCGCATCTTCAGCTCCCTCCATAAGTTTTCAATGGGATTAAGGTCTGGTGACTGGCTAGGCCACTCCATGACCCTAATGTGCTTCTTCCTGAGCCACTCCTTTGTTGCCTTGGCTGTATGTTTTGGGTCATTGTCGTGCTGGAAGACCCAGCCACGACCCATTTTTAAGGCCCTGGCGGAGGGAAGGAGGTTGTCACTCAGAATTGTACGGTACATGGCCCCATCCATTCTCCCATTGATGCGGTGAAGTAGTCCTGTGCCCTTAGCAGAGAAACACCCCCAAAACATAACATTTCCACCTCCATGCTTGACAGTGGGGACGGTGTTCTTTGGGTCATAGGCAGCATTTCTCTTCCTCCAAACACGGCGAGTTGAGTTCATGCCAAAGAGCTCAATTTTTGTCTCATCTGACCACAGCACCTTCTCCCAATCACTCTCGGCATCATCCAGGTGTTCACTGGCAAACTTCAGACGGGCCGTCACATGTGCCTTCCGGAGCAGGGGGACCTTGCGGGCACTGCAGGATTGCAATCCGTTATGTCGTAATGTGTTACCAATGGTTTTCGTGGTGACAGTGGTCCCAGCTGCCGTGAGATCATTGACAAGTTCCCCCCTTGTAGTTGTAGGCTGATTTCTAACCTTCCTCATGATCAAGGATACCCCACGAGGTGAGATTTTGCGTGGAGCCCCAGATCTTTGTCGATTGACAGTCATTTTGTACTTCTTCCATTTTCTTACTATGGCACCAACAGTTGTCTCCTTCTCGCCCAGCATCTTACTGATGGTTTTGTAGCCCATTCCAGCCTTGTGCAGGTGTATGATCTTGTCCCTGACATCCTTAGACAGCTCCTTGCTCTTGGCCATTTTGTAGAGGTTAGAGTCTGACTGATTCACCGAGTCTGTGGACAGGTGTCTTTCATACAGGTGACCATTGCCGACAGCTGTCTGTCATGCAGGTAACGAGTTGATTTGGAGCATCTACCTGGTCTGTAGGGGCCAGATCTCTTACTGGTTGGTGGGGGATCAAATACTTATTTCCCTCTGCAGAATGCAAATAAATTCATATACTTTCCACAATGTGATTTTCCGGATTTAATTTGTGATGTGCTATCTCTCACTGTTACCAATAACCTACCCTTCAATTATGGGCTGCTCATGTCTTTGTCAGTGGGCAAACTTACAAAATCAGCAAGGGATCAAATACTTATTTCCCCCACTGTAACACACAACAACCAGCCAAGTGATAATGACAATGAACTAGACCCCTCCCCCTCCCACACCCTCCCACCAAATCCTCCTACATCTCCTCCCCCCCTATTCTCTTACACCAAATCTCCTAACACAACTCACTCACCCCCTCCCTAACTCTCCCACCTACACTACCCCTTCTCTTGTGATAACTACTACTACTACTTAACATTTCAAATAACTACTTCTATCTTGCTACGTTAATACAACGTTGCTACAGATGTACAATTCTCTCTGTAACACACTGAAATCCTAACTACTATGTAAGCCACATTGAACCTGCCATGAGCGGGAAAGCGCGGGGTACAAATGTAATAAATAAATAAATAAATAACAATGTGTATTTTTATTTATTTATTTGTTACATTTGTATCCCACATTTTCCCACCTATCTGCAGGCTCAATGTGACTTACATAGTACCGTAAAGGTGTTCGCCAAGTCCGGTAGAGAAACAAATACATGGTGATGTTGTGGTCAATTAAGGTTTAGGCACAATGGGGATCGAAGAGAGGAGAGGTTACATAGTGTCCGTTACGAGCTTTGGTTTTGCTGTGTTGCAGAGTGTAGGCATTTATGTTGGGTCGGTAGGGTATGCCTTTTTGAACAGGTTGGTTTTTAGTGATTTCCTGAAGTTTAGATGGTCGTAGGTTGTTTTCACAGCTTTTGGCAGTGAGTTCCATAGTCGTGTGCTTCTATAGGAGAAGCTGGATGCGTAAGTTGCTTTGTATTTGAGTCCTTTGCAGTTTGGGTAGCGGAGACTTAGGTATGTTCGTGATGATCTGGTTGTGTTTCTGGTTGGTAGATCTATGAGGTCTGTCATGTAGCCTGGGACTTCGCCGTAGATAATTTTGTGGACCAGGGTGCAAATTTTGAAGGTAATACGTTCTTTGATTGGGAGCCAATGCAGTTTTTCTCAGAGGGGTTTGGCACTTTTGAATCGTGTTTTACCAAATATCAGCCTGGCTGCTGTGTTTTGAGCGGTCTGGAGTTTCTTTGTGAGTTATTTACATCCCGCATAGATTCCGTTGCAATAGTCTGCATGGCTTAGTATCATTGATTGTATTAGGTTACGGAATATTTCCCTCGGGAAGAAAGGTTTTATGCGTTTAAGTTTCCACATTGAGTGGAACATTTTCTTTGTTGTGGAGTTCACTTGGCTCTCAAGTGTAAGGTTGCAGTCGATTGTAACACCGAGTATTTTCAGGCTATCTGAGATAGGGAGGGTGTGGTCTGGGGTGTTTAAGGTCATGGGTTTGTACGTATTGTGTTGAGATGAGAGGATGAGACAGTGTGTTTTCTTAGTGTTCAGTTTCAGTTGAAATGAGTTTGCCCATGAGTCCATAGTGTTCAGACCGAGCTTGATTTCATTGGTGATTTCTGTCAGATCATGTCTGAAGGGAATGTATATTGTGACATCGTCTGCGTAGATGAATGGGTTGAGACCTTGATTGGATAAGGACTTAGCCAGTGGGATCATCATTATGTTGAAAAGTATTGGTGATAGTGGTGATCCTTGAGGTACTCCGCAGTCTGCTTTCCACGGTGGTGATATGTTTGAATTTGATTTCACTTGGTATGTTCTGGTGGTTAAAAAACCCTTGATCCAGCTGAGTATATTTCCACCAATCCCGATGTCGTCTAGGAGTCTTAGTAGTATATTGTGGTTTACCATGTATTTCCAAGTGATGGGACGTACACCCCATCACAGTGCATCACCTTACATTTGTCCACATTAAATTTCATCTGCCATTTGGATGCCCAGCCTTCCAATTTCTTAAGGTCTTCCTGCAATATTTCACTGTCTGCATGTGTTTTAACAACTTTGAATAGTTTTGTGTCATCTGCAAATTTAATCACCTCACTCGTCGATCCGATTTCCATATCATTTATAAATATGTTAAATAGCACTAGCCCCAGTACTGATGACTGTGGCACTCCACTGTTCACCCTCCTCCATTAAGAGAAATGGCCATTTAACCCTACCCTCTGTTTTCTGTCCAATAGCCAATTCCTAATCCACACCAGAACCTTGCCTCATATCCCATGACTTTTTAATTTTCTCACGAGTCTCTCATAAGGAACTTTATCAAAAGCTTTCTGAAAATCTAGATACACTACATCAACTGGCTCACCTTTATCCATGTGTTTATTCATGCCTTCAAAGAAATGAAGCAAATTGGTAAGGCAAGACTTCCCTTGGCTGGATCCATGCTGACCACGTCCCATTAAACTATGTTTGTCTATCCAGCATATTTTCGAAAGAGAAAGACGCCCATATTTCGACCCAAATCAGAAGATGGGCATCCATTTCCCATGGGCGCCCAAATCGGTATAATCGAAACCCGATTTTGGGCGTCCTCAACTGCAGTCCGTCACAGAGATGAACAAAGAACATGGGGGCGTGTCGGAGGCGTGGCGAAGGCGGGACTGGGGCGTGGTTATCGGCTGAGGAGAGATGGGCGTCTTTAGCTGATAATCGAAACAAGAAGGGCGTTTTTGATGAGAATTTGGTCCGCTTTATTTGGACCCTTTTTTTTTCAGGTCCAAGTCCTGAAAAAGTGCCCCAACTGACCAGATGACCACCGGAGGGAATTGGAGATGACCTCCCCGGACTCCCCCAGTGGTCACTAACCCCCTCCCACCAAAAAAACCCCACTTTAAAAACTTTTTTTCCAGCCTCTATGCCAGCTTCAAATGCCGTACCCACCTCCATGACAGCAGAATGTGTTCTATCCTCTGACAGCCTTTCCCTGGTTCTGATGTGGTTCTCGGGTGAATGTGACACCTTTTCTGTTAAGGGCACTGCAGAGTCACATCAGCAATGCATTATGGTGGGTGTAGGGTATTGGGCTCCGTGATTCCACTAGCTTGTGTTAAATGCTCACGATGTTGGTAGTTGGTAGGCTCTACTCCCATGGTGCTTTTCCCTCTGCTTACTGGGTCAGAGTGTACCCTGTTTTGTTTCCGGTAGTCCATGAGGTAGTGGCCATTTGTGTAAGACACTTTTAGATCCCTTTCATGTGTTAGCCACGTTACAGCACTTAGTTCTTACCTTGAATGTTGCTGAAAGAAGGCATTGTACACCATTCTGCCAGCTCGGACCTACTGCTAATCTCAGTACCAGCGACACTCGTTGCCAGTGGGGCACAACCTCTGATCTGCAGTTAACTGTCAGTAAAGGTGCTTATTCCAATAAAGGACATTTTCGGCGAGATTAGTCTTCAGGTGTGAACTGCTGTGCCAAGGTTATACACCAGCAACAAGTCCTGTCCCTGGAGCACTTTTAGTGGGTACTGCAGTGCACTTCAGGCAGGCAGACCCAGGCCCATCCCCCCCCCCCCACCCGTAACACTTGTGGTGGTAAATGGGAGGCCTCTAAAACCCACTGTACCCACATGTAGTTGCCCCCTTCACCCCTAACAGCTATGGTAGTGTTGTACATTTGTCCCTCCCACGACCAAATGGCTTGGATTGAGACGTTTCTGAGCTGGGCATTTTTAGTTTCCATTATCGCAAAAAAAAAAAAACGTCCATCTCAGAAGGGACCAAATCCATGGCATTTGGCCCGTCCAAACCGTATTTTCAAAACGAAAGATGGACGCCCATCTTTTCCGATAATACGGTCTGTCCCGCCTCTACATATACCCGTTTTCTGATATAGACGCCCATGTAGATGGGCGTTCGTGTTCAATTATGCCCCTCCACGTGTTCTGGAATTTTATTCTTTATAATAGTTTCCACTATTTTGCCCGGCACTGATGTCAGGCTTACCGGTCTGTAATTTCCTGGATCACCCCTAGATCCCTTTTTAAAAATCGACGTCACATTGGCCACCCTCCAATCTTCAGGTACTACGGACAAAATTGCTAACTCCCTTCCTCCCCAAAAAAAAAAGGTAAATCACTTCTCAAAGTAATCTGTTACTCCACCATCACTCCATGTCTGCCTTAAGCATGTTTAAACCTCATCATGGTTTTGAATGCTGTACTGCTGGGGTCAACAAGGATTGCAGCAGTGGTCAAAATGGAGATACTGCATAAAATTCAGCAGTTGCAGCAAGTAGATTGCTGGGCATCCCTGAGGAGGAGAGAATAAACTTTTCTTCTCAAGTCTTTCAAGTACCTTCCCGTAGTGACCCCATTGTGTAATATCTATACTGAATCTCAGCAAGGCAACACTAAAATTGAAGTATGCTTGGGAAGAAATGGAAGAATAAACACTGGCCGCACATCGCCCAGGATAAAAAGGTGCCTATCTGTAGTTTATACACTAGGGCTAGAGATGGTGGTAGCATAGTACAGACACTGCAGATAAAGGTTCTTTTGGACTTCTTCATAGACCAACTGATAAACCACATAAGTGAATAAAAGAGTTTAAAAGGATTAACTACAGTTAAGTGGATTTCTGCAGATAAAGAGCATAGAATGTACTGCTACCTTTAGAAGGGAATAGAAATATTTCCCATCATTTTGGGTACCACAGGCTTGACTGCAAGGAATTTCCAAGCATTATGCACATTACAGCCTACAAACTCCAAAGGGAAGTTCTCTTTGGCATGATGCAAGTTCTACGATTAGTGTTAGCAGTAAATTTGAAAGACTGAGATCATATCCACATACACTGGCTGAGGAGTAAGGTTCTTTACAGTCAAGGTATGTACAAAACCAACTAACTCATTTGGAGATATTGCCCCTTAGGTATATAAAAATTTGTATTGAATTTAATTAAATTATCTCTGCTGGCAGTTCTTCAAAGGTATCTACCGCCCTCTCAGTGAAGAAGCCTATCAAATATTTGAAAGTTTCTACTTTCTTTCATATTCCCTTTCCCTTGCTTCCTCTAACAAGGACATTGTCAATGTCTAAAGCCTTTCTTGGTAGGGCTGGTGTTGCAGGCCTTGTGCCATTTTAGTAACTCTTCTCTGATTTGCATCCACCCTCTCGATGTCCGTATGAAATTCTAACAGGAAAATGTAGACAAGTGCAATTCCTCCTGGATCTATAGATTTATTTCTCTCTTAGCACAAAGCAGTCTGGGGCAGGGACGGACTGACAGTGATTTGGGCCCCCGGGGCAGTAAATGTCGACGCCCCCCCCGGCTGTTGCTCACCGGCCTCCCCACTACTGCACTGCACTCGCCCCCTCCCACACACTACAGCCCCCCCTACCGCCACGCTGCCATCACCCCCTCCCACACACCACAGTCCCCAGAGCCTCAGTGGGCCCTTCCCAGTCCTACCTTGAAGGGCCCTGGTAGTCTAGTGGCTTCTTCAGGGACAGGAAAGAACCCCACTCTTTCCTGCCCACTACTGGTATTCTGCCTGGCCCCCAAGAGCCTCTGGTCCTTGGGCACTGCCCAGTTGCCCGAATGGTAAGTCCGCCCCTGGTTTGCGGCCATTTTTCAGTTGATTAAAAACAGAACTAGAAATTACAGAATGCTTTTGTGATGGAATTTTTTAAAAAAAATCAAAGCCATGCAAATATTCTTCGTGGTACACAGGCCTTTCCTTACGTATCTAAAATCTCTCTACCTTTCTCGTTGCTGTAATGTGGGCATCATTGGTTATGTTCAGGTTGAAAAGACAATAATATTGAAAAGAGATAGGAACCGCCATGTACCCAGAATCAGGGTGTTTACAACTAGCATAGGAATTTCATGTTCAATAAATATTTGTTGAAGCTGATACACTTGAGTTTTGGTTGCCTGTGATAAGGCACACTCCACTGCCTGGTGGTTTTGGCTAATGGTTTGCTGGATGAACTTGGAAAGCATAGGGCTTAAACAGAGATTTTTAACAGCTAAGCTGATAAGTGAGTATTTGAATGTTTGTTTAGGCAATGCTCACAGGTACAGATTGGCAGGAGGTGCTCAATACTCAAAGGCTGCTTGAGATTAGAAGACTGTTCTCATGTAAATTGTGTTTGATCACGGAGTAGCAATGGGCTGGGTTGCACAGGTATTTCCTACAGGTGAAAAAGTTGAGACTCCTGGTTGATAAGGCCAGATAGACAAAGCAATGAGGTGAGCTCTGTCCCCCTCTTTTGTCCTAATTTTGCACATAATAAAAAACATTTCACTGAAGAACTCAGGTGACTAATTATAGCTGGTTGAAACGGTCATTTCAGGCTTTAAGGAAGTGAATTATTTCACAAGTAGAAGTTTCTCCCACTTGTATTATCAACTGTTTGCCAAACTTTGATGCCTGATGTAATAAATTAGTCTTTTCCTGAAAAATAAAACTGAAATGCATCCATTGTTCCCAGTTTTATCCTAGTTATAGCTGAAGGGGAAGTTTCATACTGAAGGTTTTTGATCATATAAGACTCAGTTCAGTCAAAGCTTTTATGGATCTGATTCAGACAGAAATACTCTGCTGTACTGGGTGAATTCTATGACCTATATCAACCAATCATAAATGCATTTTTAATGAGTATGAAGAGGCTTTACCCTCTAGCACACTGTCTCAGCCAGTTCTCATCAGAGATTAAGTTTACATACAATTTTCTCTTTTTTTTCTTCCATTTCCTCCCCAAAAAGCATCACAACAAACCTTCTGTATATAGCAGAATGCAGCTTCCACACAGAGGTCTTCCCAACACTGCTCCATAACTAACTACTAGGTGTCAATGCAAGAGCAAGCATTCACCTTAGTCTTTTGTCAGGGTGCCATGAGTGCTACCACTGCCATAGGTCATGAATCAAGAGTCAGTACTGCTTAGAGATGTGTCTAGCTACATGCTGCCGATGTTAGCTGTTTTATCATTGCATTGCGATCTGTTTGGAGTCGATCTGTCCGTTGTTTTTGTTTTAATTATGTGTGTGATACTGTGATACACCCAGAGTTGTAGGATAGTGTGGAATATAAATTTTTTAAAATCTTTTTATTGAAAATATTTTTTCATAAAAGTTTATAATGGATCCTAAGGAGCTTAGCTGAGATTGGGTGGCAGAGCTGGTGGCGGGAGGCGGGGATAGTGCTGGGCAGACTTATACGGTCTGTGCCAGAGCCGGTGGTGGGAGGCGGGGCTGGTGGTTGGGAGGCAGGGATAGTGCTGGGCAGACTTATATGGTCTGTTCCCTGAAAAGGACAGGTACAAATCAAGGTAAGGTATACACAAAAAGTAGCACTTATGAGTTTATCTTGTAGGGCAGACTGGATGGACCATGCAGGTCTTTTTCTGCCGTCATTTACTATGTTACTAATTTAACCATATAACAGAACAAAAAGAAAAAGCATCCATTATAGCTGGTGTGAAAATACACTTTCCGCTTATTTAAAGTCCAGAAGATCTAAAAGACAATAATAAAGGTATCAATAAAGGTGATCATTGTAAAGTTATAGTAGCCTGAGTCCAGGTGCTGATATTAGCACAATAGGAGTCTAATGGTGCCCAAGTTTTTAATGAAGATTGAAGCGTATGTTGCTTGAGAGCCAGAGCAGCTTCACACTTTCTTATTACACACAGGTGGCTCCACCATTCCATAAATAAATAATGTAACCCAGATCTCCTAAGATCATCAAGTCAGAGCTTAACTTGAAGTTTGTTTGACTCACCCAGTATGAGTTTGGTTGTTACAAACTCTTTCCTTTTTATAGGAAGAGGAAATAAGAAAGTGAAAGCCATACAGACTCCAATAGAAGGCACTGTGGGAAATGAGAAAGAAGCAAATAACAGTGAACCCTGCAGTGAAGATACCCTTGGCGAGACATAAGAGAAAGTGAGGACTATGCTCCACCCCTATGGCCTAGTCATATCTTAAACAGGGGAAGACCTGTGACAAGGAAATGATGGATATACATTTGATGAGTCACCTTCTAAGCCTGTGCTAATGTGAATTATATTCTGGTTTAGTAGGTACTTCCCTGTCCCTGGACAGCTTACAGTCTAAGTTTTCACCTGAGGCAATGGAGGGTGAAGTGACTCGCAAGGTCACAAGGAGAGAACCTGAGCCCTGGCTTCTCTAGTTCTCAGACAACCACATAAAATGCCAGGGTACTCCTTCACTTCTATAAACTGAGTCCATCAGTCTCCAAAAGAAAAATGTTCCAATATGTGTAAATCAGCACATGCAGTGTCTACCTGTGTTTATGTATACAGGCCTTAGCTTCTGAATTCAGAAGATTTAATGACTCTTAATTGCTAAAAATCTTAAGTCCTGGCAAAATGCAGAATGGAGATTCTGAAAATTCTGGACCAAAATGGTCAGATCCGAATGCAGCACTGGCACCTGAAGTTACATTTCCATACAAAACTGAGTAGCTAATTTTAGGAAAGAGAATAATTTTATAATAATCATAATAAAAGAATCATTTCTGTCATTGCATTTCAGTCTGTGGAAGGCTGCATGGAACGTACTCAAGATGTACTCTGTGCTAGAGACTGAGAATGCTGAGGACTATATTTAAAACAATACTCTAGCACTGCCAGTTTTTATTTTGTCTTAAAATCAGTTACCTTTTCAAAGAAAATTACACTTGCAAATTCATAACCAGATTGTGATAAAACGCTTGAATTGATTGTCTTAGATGTTTTCAACTCTAGGCTCTTTCTGCCACCTTGTGGAGAAAAGCAGATGTACAAAATAAATTCATGCAAGGCTTCCAGACCTGTCTTGAGCACCCCCCACCCCCACCCCAAGCCTGTGGAGATATCAGGATATCCTCAACAAATGCATATGAAATAATTCTGTATGCATTGCATACATTTATGTCATGCATATTCTTTGTAAAAGACCTGAAAGCCCAACTGGCTCTGGGATCCCCAGGACAAGTTAGGGAAGCCTTGGCGATAATAACCCCAAATGAGTGAGGTTCATATGTGTCCATATTTGTCTTTGTAGAGGAGATGATCATAATATGGTTTTAATCTTATAAGAAGCGGTTAAATATGATAAAATGTATATGTGTTTGTATAAAATAAATAAATCTAGAAGAATAATGTATAGTTTCTTAGTAAAATAAAAGAAATGGGAAAAAAATGTCATTCAGAAAGGTATGTATTAGGGGAAAAGGTGAGCAGTAATTAAGGCTGTACCAAATATTCCTATTCAGTTCAATTTGGCCCCAAATACATTATTTGTATTCAACTGAATAGTGATTTAAAATCAAATACAAATAATCCAGAGCTCTACTGTGCTAAATCCTACTGAAATAAACACTGGATCTCTGATTTCATGTTGCTTCTTTTATTATTTATTTATTAGGATTTATTTACCACCTTTTTGAAGGAATTCACTCAAGGCGGTGTACCTTTTTTTTATGTTAAAGCTCATTGCCCATTATTTATATTCAGTATTTGTATTCAGCTGAATAATATTTTTCATTATTCTTATTCTGCTATTCAGTACAGCACCAGTGGTAATATCTAATAGCTAGATTAATGGTAACAGATTTTTCACATATGCATTGTTGAAACACCAAAGGCATCATGATAGGAGGAAGCCAGTCTCTGGTCAAGTCACTCCCTCCATTTATTCATTTATTTGTATTGAATTGTACTTGCTAAATGCATAGGCATAGTTTGACTATTTCATTTGGGGGGGAGGGGTAAGGGATAGAGAGTTAAGATTGGTGGTAGGAAGAGAATTTTCTCCCCCTCCCCCTCAAATAGGCATTGATTAGCCTATTCTCTTCCTTCCATTTCTTTTATTTTCATCTTTTTCGTGTGTTTCTCTATTCCCCTATACTCTTCCATTAGTCCCTTCCTCATTTTTCCACATATAATCTTCCTCCCCTCCTCTCCATAATTCCATTCACCTCTTTCCCTCATCTCTTCCTCCAGCCTCCCTCCTTGCTTCTCTCCTCAGGTGCATAAAAAGAGGCATGACCAGCAGGAAAAAGGAGGTGATAGTGCAGTTGTATAAGTCTCTGGTGAGGCCCCATTTGGAGTACTGCGTGCAGTTCTGGAGACCGCACCTATGGAAAGATATAAACAGGATGGAGTCGGTCCAGAGGGCGGCTACAAAATTAGTAAGCGGTCTTGAACGTAAAAATTATAGGGACAGGCTTATGAACCTCAACATGTATACGATGGAAGAGAGGAGGGAGAGAGGAGACATGATAGAGACGTTTATATATCTCAAGGGCATTTATGTACAGGAAGAGAGCCTTTTTCAAATGAAGGAGAGCTCTGGAATGAGGGGGCATATGACAAAGTTAAGAGGGAATAGGCTTAGGAGTAATCTAAGGTAGCACTATTTCACAGAAAGGGTGGTGGAGGCGTGGAATGGCCTCCCGGTGGAGGTTGTGGAGTTGAGGACTGTTCCAGAATTTTAAAAGGCATGAGATAAGCATGTGGGATCACTTAGGAACAGGAAGAATTAAGGGTTACAGAGGATGGGCAGACTGGATGGGTTATATGGCCTTTATCTGTCGTCATGTTTCTATCCTCTTCCTCTTTCTTTGTTTCTTCTTCTGGCCCTTCCCATATTGTTTCACACCACCCTTCTCAACAATTCTGTCCTCCCTCATCTCCTTCCTTCCCCCTTCTTTGCCCTGCCTTTCCTCTTGCTTTTTTCCATCTCTTCCCTCCACTTCCTATCCCTTCTTTTTCTCTTTCCTTCACATTCCTCATCCTTTCCCCTCATATCTCTTCTGTATCTCACCTTTCTCCTCCCTAGTACAAACTCCTATCTCTCTTCTTTCTCTTCCTCCTTCTGGCAAACTCTCTCACCTTCCTCCTCTCCAGTACACACTCCTCTCTCTCTCTCTCTCTCTCTCTCTCTCTCTCTCTCTCTCTCTCTCTCTCTCTCTCTCTGGGGCAGCATAACATCTTTTTACTTGGAAGGGCCAAACAAACCAAACTGTCTCTGCCCCCTTGCTCTCCCCCCCCCCCCCCGGTGCGGATGCTGTATGGGACAAAAAGATTGGTAGGGCCATGATCTCTGTGGCCCACCCCATTCTGCTGCCAATGCTCTCCATCCCTTCCCTTCTCCCAGCACACTCTTCTTCTCTCTCCACCTGCATAAGTAACACAAAAGCCTCCAAATGGACACTAAAGATCATACTGTACCAGAACTAAATCCAAGATCTCCAAATGCACCAGTCCCACCTATGATAAATCAGCAGTGCACCTCCAGTTTGGGGAAAAAGGATACGCCAGGCTGCTGCAGATTCCTACACACAACCTACATGTTAACAGAATCCCTCACCTCAGTTACACAAAGAAACCCAGACCATCACATAGTAAAAACAACACACTGCAAATTAGAAACAAATATGTAGACATAAAATTAAATGGAAACCCCAGTGAAATACTGAAAAAAGAAAAAGAGAAAAGCATTTTTCTCCTGTGAAGAACAAAATACAAGTAATGCACATTTTCAAAAGTGACATTTTTCATTCTCTAAAAATTGAAAACTACCCCCCCCCCCCCTGTTTACAAAGCCACACAGCAATGCCAACAAGGTCCATTCAAAATAAATGATTATCACACCAGCAGCCACTAGCGCAGCTTTATAAATGGTGTGTGTGTGGGGGGGGGGGGGGGAATAATTTGTTCCTTTGTCTGATCATTTTGTTTTTCCAGTTGGGTTGGTCCTGGTCTATCTTTAGCACTTCCTCTTCTTTTTGTTTAAGTCCTGTTCTAGGATCTCACAACCATTTTCTGTTTCTTCACTCCTCCCATCTTTTTCACTTCATCTCTGACACTGATCCTTCTGTTTAAGCTTTTTTCTCTATTTCTCTGATCTGCCTTTTTATGTTTTAGCTAGATTTTATTCCTCCTTTCTCCTTTCCAGCCCTGTGTCTCTACATCATATGCTTACTTCTCTGGTTCTCCCATTTCCCAGTGTCTCTCATTCCCATTTTTCAGCCACCTTCCAGTTCCCTGTTTTTACCCTCTGTAGTCATACCCTAATCAACCTTATTTACCTCTGCCTATTGTAACCAGTATAAGAAAAAAATTATTTTTTTATTACCTGGCCCTTGGGGGGGGGGGGGCTCCAGGAGGTTGTGGGCATGTCCGGGCGGGTCTGTCGTGGGATCATGTATCTGGCGCGAAACGCACATTTCCGGACCGCCCCTGATGAAGAGGGAAGCCGGGGATGGAGAATGGAAGAGCCCCAGGCTCCCTGAGGCATGCTGGATGCTGGGGAATACTGAAAATGGGTCCATCGCGTTGTGGTGTGCACTGTCATCAGTGATGTCAGCAGCGCATGCGCAATGCCCCGTTTCTGTCCGATGGCTCCGGTGTTAAAACGGACCATTGGGGACCACTGTGCCACCAATTAAATATTGAAAATAAGGGGGGTTTGTTGTGACCCATAGAAGGGTCTAATTATAAAAATATTAATATCGCTGAAATTGAGGGTTACATGCAATTGCGCATGCATGAGGCACGTGCTTGTGGTGCATTTTTAATTAATTTTGCCCTGGAGACTGCTAGGAAGTGCAGGGGGTGTTTGGAAGTGTCCTTGGTTGCCATGGTGATCCAAAATGGCACGAATTTCGGCGCAGTACAGTAAAAGGAGACCTGCACTGACACCTGGAAATTTTAAAAGAATTAAAATACATTTTTAAAGTGTTTGCATGAGTTTTAATGGTGGAATTCAGGTTCTGGGAGCCTATACTTGCTTGCTGTGGGGTTAGTTATGTTTAGATTTTATGCAAATTAGTCCGATTCTATGATGTTCCAGTTTGGCTATTTGGGGGTCAATTTTAATGGAATGTTTTATAGAATAAACGTTAGGGTATTGCTCTGACCTGTGCTATGTAATTAAAATCCAAAAACGAAAGTTTTATATACTGTTTTTAACTAAAAATGCAAAATAGAATGTCAGTATGGAAATCTGTTCTCAAATGGAGATTCCTGATTGGCTGCACTGCTCTAGTAAGGGTCCAAGAAAGCAAAGGGGCAGACGGTCTGCAAAATCCAAGACGGAAAATTAACAAAGCAGATCTTGATGAAAAAATTTAATTTATTAATAGATATATTAAAAACTAGCTCTACCCGGCCACGCAATGCTGTGGCTCAGTCTGGTTAAATGGAAAAGAAAGAAAAGAGGAAGCGCACATTTCTAATATGTTTAATTTCACAATGCTTGTGGGTATACAATATTTTTTTGTTGTTCCATTGTGTGTGCAGAGATAGAGATTGTCTGGTTTGCCGACTGTAGAACATGCAACATATAATTGTCCATGTGAGAAGCAATCCGTGTGTAGATGTAAACGGGTGAATTCTAAAGATTGGCCCTGAGCTTTGTTGATGGTGATTGCAAACGCCAATCGAATTGGGAATTGCAATCTGTTAAATTGAAATGGCATATCTGTTGGAATCATAGGAATGCGAGGAATGAGGACATGTTCACCTTTGAAAGGTCCTGTCAAGATTGCTGCTTGTACAACATTGCTCATTAATTTTTTTACTGCAAGCCGCGTGCGGTTGCAAAGCTTTGGCTGGTTGATATTTCGCAACCTGATAATTGGCACATCGATTTTCAATTGCAGTACGTGCGGTGGCATGCCTGGCAGATCGAGTGAATTGAAAAAGTCTGTTGGATAATTAAGCGCTTCATCTGCTTCCAGAACAGTGTTGACGGACTTGTTTGTGAGTGGCTCGCTTTGAATGTTAGACTGAATAATATTGTTGTTTGTAGACGTCTTTGTTCTTAGCCGCAAGAATCGCTCGTTCACTCAGCGAATCATGATTCTTATAATTGGTTTGAATATTGGGAAATACTTTTTCAACCAATTGTTCTTTTGAGGTCACTAAATTGCAGAAGTTATGAGGCAATGAAATTCGTCCTCAGGTCAGATCAACCGGCACCTTTCCGTTCTCAATTTTCAGCAATTGATGTGAGAATATCTGAGCTGATTGATCGTTTTGCAGCTGCACACGCATATTTGTAGTTAAGTTTAACGTCTTTACATGTTGCCACAAAGTAGAGTATTTTAGGCAAGCATTTATTTCATCCGCTGGTGTCGATCGAGGAACTACGGGTAATGTTTACCTGAAATCTCCTGCAAGCAATATTAATGTGTTCCCAAATGGTCTGATGTTTCCACGCAAATCTTGCAATGATAGATCAAGAGCCTCGAGCGATGTTTTTCGCTGTGCTGTTTCCTCGGCACGTATTTGAACCATTCTTTGTCTGTTTCGCTCATTCGCTGATGCCCGTTCTTCCTCAGTTTGATTTGCAATTGTAGGTATATAAAAACACGTGCGTATTGGAATGCAACATTGTGTCGAAATTTCAAAGCAATCGGTGAAGAACTTTCGGAGATTTAAGCCACTCTCAGCCTGTCGCGTTGATTCTGTTGAGAATGAAGCAGATCTGAAGCTGCAGAACGCAATCGCCATGCTCACAACCATGCACCGTCAAGTCTGGCTGCACATCGCTCTGCTGCTTCCTCGGCACGTATTTGAGCCATTCTTTGTGTGTTTCGCTCGTTCGCTGATGGCCATTCTTCCTCATTTTGATTTGCAATTACTACTCGCACTGCTTCTGCTCCGCGAGTACGACAGCTGTGACATCTATATAATAAGTATATAAAAACATGTGCGTAATTTCAAAGCAATCGGTGAAGAACTTTCGGAGATTTAAGCCACTCTCAGCCTGTCGCGTTGATTCTGTTGAGAATGAAGCAGATCTGAAGCTGCAGAACGCAATCGCCGTGCTCGCAACCGTGCATCATCAGGTCTGGCTGCACATCGCTCTGCTGCTTCCTCGGCACATATTTGAGCCATTCTTTGTCTGTTTCGCTCATTCGGTGATGGCCGTTGTTCCTCAGTTTGATTTGCAATTACTCGTCGCACTGCTTTCGCTCCGCGGGTACGACAGCTGTGACATCTATATAATAGTAGATACATAAAAACATGCGTGTATTCGAATGCAACGTTGTGTCCAAATTTGAAAGCAATCGGTGATGAACTTTCGGAGATTTAAGATTTTGAACAAACGAACATTTACATTTTTATTTATATAGATTATATACAGTACAGCCCAACACAGGCCATGTTTCGCCCAGCAGGGCTGCTTCAGGGGCTACACAATGATCCTCTACTGTCAAAATATGGTAGATTTGATGAAACCAAATGTACTGAAGACCGCAGTTGCAAATGCACATCAGAAGAACCCTCTCAACTCATTAAAAATAAAATGTTTTGAATAACAAAATATCAACATTTATCAGAGTGAAACAGTGAAGAAACAATAGGTCTAACTCATTTTCCCCTCATTGTACACTAAACCTGAGGCTCCTTGCTGCTGACAAAGACTCTAATTTGGTTTTAGCACCAGGAAGAAATCATCCATTGAAGAAAAGCAATGCCAAAGAAAGGAGTCTTTTGTCTGACTGTTTGGTGGTTGGTTTCTATTTCTAAAAGTCCAACCAGGTGATTAACATATTTCAGAGTTCATCCTTCTACCTATGCCAAGGTTAAAGTGGTTTCAGGAAGCTGGTAGCTCTGCAGCCTTTATTTTGCAAACAGACTGAAAAGGATAGACTTTTACAAGGCTGAAACCTGTTCTTGGGCTTGGAGTAACACCATTTAGACTAGGAACGGTGACACCTGCAAACCTGTTCTGATTTACCTCTGTGTTGCAGAGCAATAGGTCTGTGCCTGGCATTGTTGACAACAGCCTGCAGGTATGGCCAGAGGACTAGAAACTTACAAAGCTGCATCTGCCCAGGCTATGTGCATGACTTTAGGTAGTCACATTGGCAATTTCCTCATCTGTAAATGGGTGAATACTGATACTGTAAGAGAATCCTGCCTTCATGTCTCTTCTTTCCTTTGAAAATTGTCAGGCTAGCAAGATAATAGAAAGTTACTATCCAGCGCAGTGTGCATGTATGTCCCTGTGGGGCTATGAGTACAGGTTACAGATCTCCAAACCATTTTTACATTTATTACTCTTTTTTCCAAATCGAAGCTCAAAGCGAGTTACATTCAGATACATAAGGGTAAAGTGACTTGACAAAGTCACAAAAAGTGTCAGTGGGAGGAGTAGGATTAGAACCCTGGCTTCCCTAACTCAGCTATTCTTGTATTTACTGTAATGTATCTCAGTTTCCTGCTCCGGAAATAGTTGCAAAATAAGAGATGAACAAATTAAAGGTTGATCATGGAATTGGTCATGATGAGCAGAGGTTTTCAGCTCAGTCCTCAGGACACACCTAACCAGTCAGGTTTTCAGGCTACCCACAATGAATACACATGGGAAAGATTTGCATAGAATGGAGATAGTGCATGCAAATTTTTCTCATGCATATTCATTGTGGGTAGCCTGAAAACCTGAGTAGCTAGGTGTGCCCTGAAGACTGGGCTGAGAGATCCTGGTTACAGGGCAGACTGACCGTTCAGGCAACCGGGCAGTGCCTGAGGGCCCAGAGGCTCTGCCCGGATGCCCGCTGTTCTCTCCATTCCCACACACTACCTTCCTGCCGCGGCCACCACTGCTGCTGCTGCTGTTACAGCAGTGGTGGCAAAAACAAATAAAGATCGCGTCGCAGATTCCTGTTCGCGGCTGCCAGTCCCGCCTTCCTCTAACAATTTCCTGTTCCGGGGCAGAGCCGGTCAGCTGCGAGCGGGAAGGGAACAACGGTGCAGCCCCGCGATCTTTTTTTTCTATTTTTGTCGCCACTGCTGAAACAGCAGCAGGGCAGCAGCAGTGGTGGCCGCAGCAGGGGGGTATTGGGTGGGAGTGGGGATAGCCTGGTCCTGGTGTACTAGTGGTAGTGGGGGTGTCTGGTGGGGGGGGTGGAGAGAAGGTTTGGATGTTGGGTAGGGCTGAAAAAAAGATTGTAAAACTGGATGGAAGGGGGAGGGTGTGATTGAGGGTAGGGTGGAAGAGTGGGGATATGGGGATTAGGTGGGGTGATAGTAGGGACATATAAATTGAGCAGGAATAAAGAGGACCCCAGGTACAGGGTGACTGGGTGATGGGGAAGGACAGACGATGGGTGATGGGGAAGGACAGATGATGGATGGAGAATGGACTGGGAAGGAGGAACAGATGCCGAATGGAAAGTCCATTTTCCAGACGTTTTTCTAT